>NC_091202.1:10858041-11143081 GCF_040958095.1 Procambarus clarkii | reverse complement strand
GCAAGATTTACCCTCCCTGAACCCATGTTGGCGATTTGTCACGAAGTCCCTCCTCTCCAGATGTGTTACCAGGTTTTTTCTCACGATCTTCTCCATCACCTTGCATGGTATACAAGTCAAGGACACTGGCCTGTAGTTCAGTGCCTCTTGCCTGTCGCCCTTTTTGTATATTGGGACCACATTCGCCGTCTTCCATATTACTGGTAGGTCTACCGTCTCCAGTGACTTACTATACACTATGGAGAGTGGCAAGCAAAGTGCCTCTGCACACTCTTTCAGTATCCATGGCGAGATCCCGTCTGGACCAACAGCCTTTCTAACATCCAGATCCAGCAGGTGTCTCTTGACCTCCTCTCTCGTAATTTCGAACTCTTCCAAGGCCGCCTGGTTTACCTCCCTTTCTCCTAGCACAGTGACCTCACCTTGTTCTATTGTGAAGACCTCCTGGAACCTCTTGTTGAGTTCTTCACACACCTCTCTGTCATTCTCTGTATACCTGTCCTCGCCTGTTCTAAGTTTTCCATACCTGTTCTTTCCCTGTTGTTTTCCTTCTGATGTGACTGTGGAGTAGCTTTGGTTCGGTCTTGGCTTTGTTTGCTATATCATTTTCAAAACTTTTCTCTGCTTCTCTTCTCACCCTGACGTACTCATTCCTGGTTCTCTGGTATCTCTTTCTGCTTTCTGGTGTTCTGTTATTCCGGAAGTTCCTCCACGCCCTTTTGTTCAGTTTCTTCGCTTCCATACATGCCCTATTACACCATGGATTCTTCTGTTGCTTCTCGGATTTTTCCCTTTGGGCCGGGATGAACCTGTTTACTGCCTCCTGACACTTTTGGGTAACACAGTCCATCATACCCTGTAGAGACTTATCTCTGAGGTCTGTGTCCCAAGGTATTTCACTTAGGAAATTTCTCATCTGTTCATAATTCCCCTTTCGGTATGCCAGCCTTTTGATTCCTAGTTCTTTTTGGGGGGAGATAATTCCTAGCTCTACCAAGTACTCAAAGTTCAATACACTGTGGTCACTCATTCCCAAGGGCGCTTCCATCTTAACTTCCCTTATATCCCACTCATTTAGGGTAAATATCAAATCAAGCATTGCTGGTTCATCTTCTCCTCTCATTCTTGTTGGATCTTTGATGTGCTGGCTTAGAAAGTTTCTTGTTACCACGTCCAGCAGCTTAGCTCTCCATGTTTCTGATCCTCCATGCGGGTCTCTGTTCTCCCAATCTATCTTCCCATGGTTGAAGTCTCTCATAATTAGTAGTCCAGATCCATTCCTGCTAGCAACAGAAGCTGCTCTTTCTATTATGTTAATGGTTATCTTGAGGTTATCTTGAGATGATTTCGGGGATTTTAGTGTCCCCGCGGCCCGGTCTTCGACCAGGCCTCCACCCCTAGGAAGCAGCCGTGACAGCTGACTAACACCCAGGTACCTATTTTACTGCTAGGTAACAGGGGCATAGGGTGAAAGAAACTCTGCCCATTGTTCTCGCCGGCGCCTGGGATCGAACCCAGGACCACAGAATCACAAGTCCAGTGTGCTGTCCGCTCGGCCGACCGGCTCCCTGGTGGCCATATTGTTTCTATCATATTCCTGTCTAGGTCTTCTGTCATTTGGTGGTGGATTATATATGACTACGACTATATTTTTTCCCCTCCATTTGTTATGGTACCTGCTATGTAGTCACTGAAACCTTCACAGCCCTGAATAACCATCTCAAAATCCCAGCCTTTTCTTACCAGCAGAGCTACACCACCCCCACCTCTTCCTTCCCTCTCTTTCCTCATAACATAATAGTCCTGTAGGAACACTGCGTTTGTTATCTTTTTGTTAGCTTTGTTTCTGTAAGATCTATTATGTCTGGGTTTTCCTCTAGTACCCATTCTCCAAGCTCATTTGCTTTATTTGTAATTCCATCTATGTTAGTGTACATTGCTTTGAGGCTCACTGTCTTCTGTCCCTTCTCAAATCGCCTCCTTGGTGAGTGTTCTGCTGATGGGGGAAGCTGTTCCATGGGTGTAAGGACCTGTGAGGTGGATAACAGGATCTCAGAGGATACTGGGATGAGGGGCGGGGGATCCAGTGAAGGGGAGGGACAGGGAGGGTATGGGGTGAAAGGGGAGGGAGGACAGCAAGGAAAGGGGGGGAGGGAGGACTCGGTGGGAGGAGGGGAGGGGTAGAAGGGTGGGGATTGGGTGTGGGGGGAGGGAGATTTGGCTAAACATTAGAGAGGGAGCAGGGAGGGTTTGGGGTAGGGGGGTTTTCTATGCAGAGGAGGTGGCGGGGTTGTCCTCCCCTCTGGTGTTACTGGGTAGCTGGTTGTGGGTTTCCCCCTCGCCTCTGAGGGTGTTGTGTTGGGAGCTGACTTCCTGGTTTTCCCCTCTCGCCCTGCGCCTCTTCCTTGCTTCTGCCGCCATGGCTCTCTCCTCCCTTGTCATGTCTCTCTGGAGGAATACATTTTTAAATTTTCCCACGTTTTTTCAGGGAGCTCTTCCATGATAGAATCATCTCCTTTGTGCTGGTGTGAATGTTGTCATGTTCTTGTATGTGTTTGTGTTTCGTGATGGATGTGTATGGTGAGCTCCTTCCTGTTGTCGTCATCGTACAGTGTTTTATTACCATATAGTTGTATTAGTGTTTGTACTGCTGCTTTACTTTGGTGTGTGCCTTTAGTTCAACGTTGCATTATTACCCCCTTTGTATTTCTGGTTTTTAACCACGTAATACTTTTATGTTGCGGCAGTTCTACTTGTCTCTTATGTTCTTTGTAACTACCAAACTTTGCATCATTTTTTTTATTAATACATATGTTATTTTGTTTAAATAAAGATAAATAAAAACAAAGTGGCCACTGCGGCTCAACCTGCCACAACGTCCACGTATTATTCATTACTAACCTTTGTAACCAAATTATAGCAAATATATATTTAGTTACCAAACTGTATACTTCTTGTCACCAAAAACTAGCGTTACACTATTAATAATGAAAAAAATCAGTAGGAGCCGTGAGGAGGAATTCGAACCTATATACTCTGGGTACTCCCAAGCAATTATTATTATTATTATATTATCTAATACTAGATAACAGACTGAACAAAAACCATCTAATTATCGCAGGGGACTTTAATAATGACCTCGTCGAGCCTGAACACCCTACTGCTGTTAGCTTCCTCAACTGTATGAATTCCTGCTTCCTCATACCCTTAATCACTAGACCTACTAGAATCACTGATAGTACTGCTACGACTCTAGATCACATCTGGACCAACATAACCTCTCCGCTTACTTCAGGTATAATCACCGATAGCACTACAGACCATTACCCCACATTTCTCTTAACTAACATTAGCAAACCACCTCTTGAGTCAAGGGAGTTAAGCTTTAGGCTGCCCAATGAAACTGTTATAGACAATTTTATAACTGCTGCTGATAATGTCAACTGGGAGTCCGAGTTAGGTAACATAGGGGACATCAACCTAGCAGTGCAATCTTTTCTTCAAACAACTCTTAGCCTTTATAACACCCACTGTCCTATGCTTACAAAGCAAGTCACAAACAAAAGGCTTAACAATCCTTGGCTTACAAAGGGAATACTTAAATCCATTAATAAAAAACATGACCTTGAGAAGAAGTATAGGTTAGGAACCGTCTCCAAAGAATTCTCAAAGAATTACTCGTTATTGCTATCTAAGATAATTAGACGAGCCAAAACTAAATACTATGAAGATAAATTTACCCAAATAAAGAGCAACATTAAAAAAACTTAGAGCACAATTTCACAAATATTGGGATCAAATAAGATTTTAAATAACAAACCAACACTCCTGTCCAATAACGATGGTCAGCTTTCAGCCTCTGATTCTGCTATTGAGTTCAATAGGTTCTTCTCTTCCATTGGTTCATCCCTTGCAAATGATATTCCATCTTCCAGTACTGATATTAAGGACTATCTTACAGGTAACAATCCACAGTCTCTGTACCTAAAGCCTACTAATTCCACTGATGTCAATGAGATAATCCTTTCCCTTAAAACCAAGTCTAGTGCCCTTGAGGAGATACCAACTTTAATTTACAAAAAAGCCTCCAGATCTTTAGCCCCTGCTATTGCATTGCTCTTCAACAAGTCACTTGAACTCCAAACCTTTCCAGACATTCTAAAAAAAAACAAGAGTAACCCCTGTCCACAAATGTGGTGATCTCACAGATGTTAACAACTACAGACCTATATCAATCCTGCCTAACTTGTCAAAAATATTTGAAAAACTAATCTACAAGCAGCTTTACTGTTATCTAGCCAAACACAATATACTTAGCTCTTGTCAATATGGCTTCAGACCCAAAAAAAGCACTAACGATGCACTTATTAGTACGATTAACTTGATTCATGCAGCTCTTGATAAAAAGGAGTTCCCTGTTGGGTTATTTGTAGACCTGCATAAGGCTTTTGACACTGTCAACCACCAAAACCTTCTTCTTAAATTACATCATTATGGAGTCAGAGGACACTCCCTGCAATACCTCAAATCTTACCTTACTGACAGGCTCCAGTATGTTTCTGTGAATAATTCAATTTCTCCCACCCTACCCATCAACATTGGTGTTCCTCAGGGCAGCATACTTGGCCCTCTCCTCTTTCTCATCTACATTAATGACCTTCCAAATGCCTCCCAACACCTCAAACCAATTCTATTTGCTGACGACACAACCTTCATTTACTCCAATCCTGACCCCTTGCTCTAAATGTCACAGTGAATACTGAGCTAAATAAAGTCCATCTCTGGCTAACTGCCAATAAACTCACCCTTAACCTTGACAAAACTTTCTATATTCTGTTTGGCAATAAATCGTCTAATCAAATAAATCTCAAAATAAACAATTCCCAAATTTGTAACAAATTAGATGGCAAGTTCCTTGGCGTTCTCATTGACCACAAGCTGAATTTCCAGGGACACATTCTAAATATATCAAAAAAGTTTCAAAAACTGTTGGCATTCTTTCTAAGATCAGATATTATGTACCCCACCCTGCCCTGGTGACTCTCTATTACTCCCTTATCTATCCATATCTCAACTATGGTATTTGTGCTTGGGGTTCTACTACCCAAAATCATTTATGTCCTCTAATTACTCAACACAAAGCTGCTATTAGGACTATATCCAACTCTAGCCCCAGACATCACTCGGTACCCCTACTCAAATCTCTGAATATGTTAGATATTAAGTCACTGCACATTCTCTCATGTGTATTATACTTATATAAAACGCTGAACTGTAATGCCAATCCTGACCTCAAAAGCTTCATTGAAGGTTGTAATAGAACCCATGAGGACCACACCAGATATAAATAGTTTTGATATTCCAAGAGTACGACTTAATCAAACTAGAAATGCTCTACAAATCAAGGGTTAACGATTCTTCGCGGCAGCCACTAGAAACGCTACGCGTACTAGTGGCTGTACAAGAATGTAACAACTCTTGTATATATCTCAAAAAAAAAAGGGACCCAGAATGTGGAATGACCTTCCCAACCATGTTAAAGACTGTACCTCTCTCAACCAGTTTAAGATAAAAACGAAGCACTACCTAATAAATTCCCTGTAACCTACCTTACCCCTCTGTTGTCAGCCCATGTCTGTTTTTTTCAACAACGCTGTTTGAATGTAATTGTCTGTAATAATTTGGAATTGTATTTGTGCTAGTCGAGGTAGTCGAGGTCGAGGGAGGGGGAAGACGTACCGTGCGCGCTCCGTTAAAATCGTGTCATTAACCGGGATTCTTAGGACTACTGCCATGGATTACTGATTACAGACATAACAAAGTGCATAGTGACCCGCTGGAAAATTGAAAATAGTCATTAACAATAGAACTTTGTGCTAAATAGAGAATAAACGGGAGACACGTGTGAGCCAGTGAACGAGGCTTTGTGTACATGCGTGTATTAGGAAAAAAAATAGTGAACGGTGATTCGTGGAACAGTGATGTGGAACGGGTATCACAACAACATATAAGTTGGAAGTGAAGGAAAACTGTGCATAGAATATTATAAATATAGAATACTAGAAATATAGAATAGTGGCAAGAGGCGGCATCAGTGGTTATAAATCGGGTAACTGGAAACTGGTGACATCAACCTGGGACAACAAGAGGTCACCTGTATTCACCGGGGGACCAGCTTCGCTACCCTACGCTAAGTACCTGCCGTAAAGTTTGAACAAAATAACATACATAATATTACTAATATACGGTACACATATAATATTATAAATATTAAACATATAAATATATATACATATAATTTTATAAAGAGTTAAAAGGACTGACATCAACAAGTGATCCATACAGTGACTCTCAAATACAACACAATACACCAGACAATGGAGAGGTGTGGCGAGTGTTCGGGAGTACTGGGAAAACGAAATGCAGGCGTAACGTGCTGCATCTGTAACATAAGATTTCACCTGGGCTGTACAGAATTAGCTCCAGGATGCATAAAAAGGCAAGGAATTTACTGGGTTTGCAAAGATGACAGATTAATGTTAGAGAACATAACTAAACTGATGAAAAACATTCCCGAGTCACAGAGATTATCATTCACAGACAGGCTACCAGTGATATATGCGGACTGGGAAAAGTCAACATTGGATAACGACCAAAACTCAGGAACAGATAGTTTGGAGAACCGCAGCAGTAGTGTGGAGGAGGAGACTATTGTGGTACAAAATAACAGCAATATTGCAGAGCCAGATAATATAAACGATGAGAGCAACAATGAGACAGAGTGCATAGATGAAGGAATTGGGACGAAATACGGAGATGGCTCCAATAAAGAGGTAGACAACACAGTCACAGATATAAATACCTTGAAAAACGCAAAACCGGAACACAATTGCAAATTCTACGCTAAAGGAAAATGCAAATATGGAAAATTAGGAGCAAAATGCCATTTTCTGCATCCTCGAAAATGCAGGAACATGTTGGAGAGGGGTACATGCCGTTTTGGAACAGGGTGTAGATACTTCCACCCTAAATTATGTCAATTTTCAATTAGGGACAAAAAATGCTACAATCTTCAGTGTCCGGAATTCCATGTGAGAGGTACAGAGCGTTATAGACGGGAAGATCAACATGACACTACTGGAAATTTTTTAGAGGAAGGCAGAAACAGAGTAGTAAATATAAGAGAGAGGAACAGTCAGATGGAACCACTACAGGATTACAGAGGGGAACGGAGATACCCACAAGACTGGAATTCAAATTATCAACAAGCACACAGGTACTACACCAGACAACACCCGTCCTACTACCAAAACTGGACGAATCACTTCCAAAACGACACACCCTGGACGCAAACACAGTGGCCTCCTTATCAGAGCCTCAGATATTAACACCAAGTAAGGCATCCAGCACTTCCACTAACACGATAACATCATTTATATTTGCCAACATCCAGGGTATAAAAACACGCAAAACCAACAAAGTTAAATTTATAGATGGTCTCCTTCATGAGGCAAATGCAGTGTTTGCAGCCCTAACAGAAACCCACACAAAGGACTACCATGATGGTGAAATATGGATCTCAGAGTACAATCTTTTCAGATGTGATAGGAAACATCGGCTTCAGGGTGGGGTCAGCCTCTACATCAAAGACACACTCATCTGTACTGAGCTGCTAAACACCTCAAATGATATGGTGGAAGTGCTGATAATCAAAATAGAGATTTTAAATGTAGTTATTGTCCTTGTATATAAGTCACCGGAGGCAAACCCTCAGCAGTTTAAAGACCAACTAATGAAAATAGAACACTGCTTGGAAAACCTCACAAATCCAGCTCCGAACATCATCCTGCTTGGGGACTTCAACCTACGGCACCTGAAATGGAAGCACCTGGCTAATACAGTAATATCAGAAAGAATACCAGGAAGTAGCCTAAATGAACAGGCCCATGCAAATGACCTGCTACGGATGTGCGACAGGTTTGCTTTAAACCAGCAAATAGTAGAACCAACTAGGAAGGAGAACACGCTGGACCTCATTTTCACTAATAATGATGAATTGATCAGGAACATAATGATTACAAATACCTGTTACTCAGATCACAACTTAATTGAAGTTATGACAACCATGGGGAGTACACCTTCAAAACCAGTCCAGATTCCCGGTGGAGGAGATTTCAGCAAATTCAACTTCAATAATAAACAGATAAACTGGGAGCAAATAAACCAAGACTTCACAGAAATAAACTGGGAAGAACAGCTAGAAAATGCAAACCTGAACCAGTGCCTGGAAAAAATAAGCTCAGTAGCACTAGAAATATGTTCAAACCACATACCTCTAAGAAAAAAGAGGAAGAGATGCAGATTGGAACGGGAACGTCGTTCCCTATATAGGCGAAGAAAACGAATCGCGGAACAACTTGAGAGTCGCACCCTATCTCAAGAACGGCGAAGAAGGTTAGGTAGAGAAATAGAAACAATTGAACGGAAGCTACAAGAATCATACAAAACCCAGGAGAGGCAAAGAGAGCACAAGGCCATCAGTGAAATAGAAAGAAATCCGAAATATTTTTTCTCCTATGCAAAATCAAGATAAAAAACCACATCTAGTATCGGGCCCCTGCGAAAGGGAGATGGGACTTTCACCGATGACAACAAAGAAATGAGCGAGCTACTGAGGACGCAGTACGACTCTGTCTTCAGCGAGCCATTAAACACACTAAAGACTGATAACCCAAATGAATTTTTCATGGATACGATACCAACATCAAATCACCCTATCCCCACTGGATTTTGAAGAAGCCATAAACAGTATGCCTATGCACTCTGCACCAGGCCCGGATTCTTGGAACTCCATATTCATAAAGAACTGTAAAAAACCACTATCGCAGGCCCTCCACATTCTGTGGAGACAAAGCCTAGATACTGGCGTTATTCCTGATATACTAAAAACAGCAGAGATAGCACCACTTCATAAAGGAGGAAATAAGGCAGAGGCAAAAAATTACAGACCGATAGCGCTAACATCGCACATCATAAAAATTTTTGAGAGAGTGCTAAGAAGATAGATCACAAAATACATGGAATCACAGCATCTCCATAACCCCGGACAACATGGTTTCAGAACAGGGCGCTCTTGCCTGTCACAGTTGCTGGACCACTATGATATGGCATTAGATGCTATGGAAGACAAACATAACGCTGATGTAATTTACACAGATTTCGCAAAAGCTTTTGATAAATGTGACCATGGTGTTATTGCACATAAAATGCGTTCAAAAGGAATTACCGGAAAATAGGCAGATGGATCTACAATTTCCTGACCAACAAAACCCAATGTGTAATAGTCAGCAAAATAAAATCCAGCCCATCAACCGTGAAGAGCTCAGTCCCCCAGGGTACTGTGCTTGCTCCAGTACTTTTTCTCATCCTCATTTCGGACATAGACAAGAACACAACCTATAGCACTGTATCATCCTTTGCAGATGACACTAGGATCTTCATGAGAGTAGGCAACATAGAGGACACGGCGAACCTCCAGTCAGATGTAGATCAGGTCTTTCTATGGGCTACAGAAAATAATATGGTGTTTAACGAAAATAAGTTCCAGCTAATAATAAATAAATAAAATAAAAATAAATCTTCCCCCAGACATACAGTTCAGATTAAATGCTGGTTACGGAGATCGAGAAAGGCTCGTTGACTTCATGCTCCACAAGGAAGATGAATGCAACGTGCCATTTACTGAGTTTGAATTACTCGCGGCCCTAAACAAAGGCAAAGCCACATCCCCCGGTGAAGATGGTATCACTTATGACATATTGCGTCTGCTCCCTTTAGTACCAGGGAATCCCTGCTTGAGCTGTATAATATGAGCTATGTTACTGGGGAGCTTCCTAACTCTTGGACCAACAGTATAATCATTCCAATTCCCAAGCCAAATCAAGAGAATGCTTTCCGCCCAATTTCCCTTACTAACTGCATTTGTAAAACATTCGAGAGAATGGTCCTAAACCGTCTCCTCCATAGAATAAGAACCATGCTATCCCCCCAGATATATGGCTTCATGCATGGAAGGAGTGTGCATCATTGCATCACCACCTTTCTTACCCTGCACACTGAAAAGTCATATACCACCTTCCTAGATCTTAAGTCTGCCTTTGATATTGCAAATAGACATGTTATCTTGAGTGAGCTTGCAAGAATGAATATTGGTGGTCGGCTTCTTTGTTGGATCAGGGGTTACTTATCCAACAGGAAGTCATCTGTATTTTTCCAGGGGCATAGAAGTGTAACAAGAGACTTTGAACTAGGTACCCCGCAGGGTGGTGTCCTCAGTCCTACCTTATTTAATATCTTAATAAACACGCTGTTAAACTCTATACCGAGCAAACCCAACGTCCACATCATTAGCTATGCTGATGATATAATGATACACACCACTGGGTATGCTAACACGCAGAACACTCTTAACTCTGTATTAGACTCATGTCAGGACCTAGGTTTAATTATCTCAGCAGAGAAAACAAAGATACTAAATCGGCGCCCACCCAGGCAGGGAGGAGCTGTTCGCAAGATGCAACTGTCTGATGGCTCCCAGCTTGACTATGTAAACAGATTCAAATACCTTGGCCTTGAGGTGCCACTGTAGGGTCCTGTTGTATTCAGACTCTGTCGTCAGTTTAAAGAGAGGCTCCGAGCTCTCAAGGCTGTTGCAGGTTATCACTCAGGCTATGGTGCCAATGTCAGAATTGTCAAAATGATGTACTTTGCATACATCAGATCTTTAGTGGATTATGCTGCACCTCTGCTTGTTTTGATGCCTGAAAGAAAACTTAGAGGGCTTGAAAAATTGCAGAACGAAGCCTTGAGGATAATCCTTGGGTGCCCTCGTACCACAAAGATACTTAATATGAGAAAGGAATTTAATATTCTGAGCGTTGTTGATCGTGTTACTGAAATTAACTGTCAAATTGGTATAAAAATGCTTAGGCTAACTCATCCTAATCCTTGCACAGAAGCCCTCCAGAATTTCTTTATTGAAGATCAGCATTGTTCCAAATGGATAACAAAAACTGGAACTCAACTCAGAATGTATGGGGTTCATGATTTGTACCAAGAGAAACAACAACGGCACTTTCCTGCACCGTGGGAGGTTACACCCTTTCCAGTTTTAATCCCTCCCTTTCCACCCAAGAAGCAAATTAGAGATCAGCCCAAGCTTCGTCTTGAGGCAAAGCTCAACGCCTTAAGCCATATTGATGTTCTGTCCACAGAGCATTCTCTCTCTCAAATTATATACACTGATGGTTCCCTACACCGCACCACGGGTGCAGCTGGAAGTGCAGTTGTCCTGACAATGGGCGATGGCCTATACTTTGAGTGGGGAGTCCGTATAAACAACTGGGCCTCTACCCTTCAGACTGAACTATTTGCCTTGATCCTTGCACTGAAATGTGTACAAGTCTCAAAACTTGATACATTAATTGTAAGTGACTCCTTATCATCCTTAAATGCTCTCAACTCTTTAAGACATAACTGTATGCAGGCGATGAGTCAGGCGATGAGAATGGTCCAGGACGGACCGAAACGTCGTCGTCCCTTCAATTTCTAGTGTGTGGTCTGGTCAACACATAACTGTAACATGCTCGTGTCCGAAGCTAGACACAAATACAACAAAATTATTAAGGATGGTAACAGAGTCCATTTCATGTGGTCTCCATCTCATGTTGGCCTCTGAATGCATGATAGAGCTGATAGGTTAGCCAAAGAATCTGCCTTTAAAGGAGCCGTTGAGTGTAACCTTTGATTGTCAATGAGCAATCTGAGAGCAGCAGTACACCGAGAACTTCAACAAGATCTTGTAGATCTGAGGCAAAGTGAAATTGACACCAGTAATTCCATCTATCATCATACTATCATGCAAGAGGAGTCACACATCTTTGGATCATCCAATAAAATCAGCAGACTTCTAGATGTTACTACTGCTCGGCTTAGACTCGGTTACAAGTATCTCTGGGAATTCTCATTATCTGCTGATGTAGACCTGACCAAATGTAAACTGTGTCAACAAAATTATTCGCACACCCTCCGTCACTATGTGATGGAGTGCGAAAAGGTACGTGAATTTAGAGACAATTCTATAACCAATGTTCGAGCGATGTGTCAATATTTCATTCAAAATGATCTGCTACCAGAAATTTTAGCCAAATATCCCCAGTTTGCTAACTGTAGGTAGTAACTAAGTGATTGTAACCTATCCACCGCTGCCCACTGGATGGGGGGCGGTGTGCAGGACAAACATATAAATTTTGACACTAGCTCTCCACATATGTCAGTTACTTAATTTAGAACCTGTACTTGAGGTCGATCTCAAACCCATTGTTGATGTGATGACTTATATTGAATTTTGTAACTAGCTCATCAAGATTGTAACTTGCTTAGCTAAATGAATTGTGGGGTTCAGTCCCTGAGCCCATTATGTGCCTCTGTAACCCTTTCCACTACCGCGCACAAGATGGGTATGGGGTGCATAATAAATGAACTAAACTAACTGTTTATTCAGGAAAGGTACATACATACAAGTGATGTTACATTAATGGATCGATATATAGATAGAGCTAGTACATACAATGCCTAAAGCCACTATTACGCAATGCGTTTCGGGCAGGAAAAACATTAATATCTAGAACTTAATACTAATTGAGCATAAAGAATAAAATGTGTTGAGAACAAATACAAATAAAGATAAAAAAAAGGGGGAACATGACTGAAAAAGCAGCACAAATACAATACGTTGACAGTGTTGATTAAAAAAAAATAACAGACATGGGTTGACAATAGAGGGGTAAGGTAGGTTACAGGGAATTTATTAGGTAGAGTTTAGTTTTTATCTTAAACTGGTTGAGAGAGGTACAGTCTTTAACATGGTTGGGAAGATCATTCCACATTCTGGGTCCCTTGATTTGTAGAGCATTTCTAGTTTGATTAAGTCGTACTCTTGGAATATCAAAACTGTATTTATTTCTGGTGTGGTGCTCATGGGTTCTGTTACAACCTTCAATGAAGCTTTTGAGGTCAGGATTGGCATTACAGTTCAGCGTTTTATATATGTATAATACACATGAGAGAATGTGCAGTGACTTAATATCTAACATATTCAGAGATTTGAGTAGGGGTACCGAGTGATGTCTGGGGCCAGAGTAGGATATTGTCCTAATAGCAGCTTTGTGTTGGGTAATTAGAGGACGTAAATGATTTTGGGTAGTAGAACCCCAAGCACAAATACCATAGTTGAGATATGGATAGATGCGGGAGTAATAGAGAGTAACCAGGGCAGGGCGGGGTACATAATATCTGATCTTAGAAAGCTCATGCGCTATGGAAAAAATGGAAATATAAAAACGGAAACCACGTACAAAACTCAGGTAAATCATAACATAGAACGAAAAGGCAATGTAAAGGATCTGGGTGTACTCATGTCGGAAGACCTTACCTTTAAAGAACACAATAAAGTAGCCGTCACAACTGCAAGAAAAATGACAGGTTGGATAACAAGAACTTTTCACACTATAGATGCTATACCGATGATGATACTTTTCAAAACGCTTGTGCTCTCTAGAGTAGAGTACTGCTGCACAATGACAGCACCTTTCAAAGCTGGAGAAATTGCTGACCTGGAAAGCGTGCAGAGATCCTTTACTGCTAGAATCCACTCAGTAAAACATCTAAACTATTGGGACCGACTAAAGAGCCTAAAACTGTACTCCCTTGAGCGCAGGCGGGAGAGGTACATAATAATTTACACGTGGAAAATATTAGAGGGGCTGGTCCCAAACCTGCACACAGAAATAACATCACATGAGACCAGAAGACATGGCAGGATGTCCAGAATACCCCCGTTGAAAAACAGAGGTGCAACTGGTACTCTGAGAGAGAACTCTATCAACATCAGAGGTCCGAGACTGTTCTACACGCTTCCACTACACATAAGGGGCATAACTGGCCGACCCCTCACAGTGTTCAAGAGAGAACTGGATAAGCACCTCCAAAGGATACCTGATCAACCAGGCTGTGACTCATACGTCAGGCTGCGAGCAGCCGCGTCCAACAGCCTGGTTGATCAGTCCGGCAACCAGGAGGCCTGGTCGACGACCGGGCCGCGGGGACGCTAAGCCCCGGAAGCACCTCAAGGTAAACTCAAGGTAAGGTGCTGCTTTTTCAGCCATGTTCCCCCCTCTTTTACCTCTGTTTTTATTTGTTCTCAACACATTTTATTCTCTATACCCATTAGTATTAAGCTTTAGTCATTAATGTTTTTCCTGCCCGAAACGCTTTGCGTAATAGTGGCTTTAGGCATTGTATGTACTAGCTCTATCTATTAATACAATAAACTTTGTAAAATCTCTTGTATGTATGTACCTTACCTAAATAAACTTTTATTTATTTATTTATTTATATGCAAGTCGAGGACTTATTTAACTCGTCATTAGATACTGTTAAGACCTGAGAAAGACAATGTCCTGTCTTTGGGATGTGTTCGGCTTTAATTGTTTTATCTGTATAATAATATTGTCTCTGGTAACAGCTAACCAACCAAACTTGCCTTGTTCACCACTGACGTATATTTAGTCAGGTGCAGCTAACTTTTCAAGTTCTATGCTTGTAAATACAGAGACAAAGTACTGATTTAGCACTGATGATTTAGTACTGATTTTAACTCTGGTTTCCCCCCCTTACTGATTTAGAATGCTTCCTGTTTCATTGTCATTATCAGCTACATGACCTAACTCATTCTCAAAGGACCAGTATTCTGCCTCGTCTTTGGTTTATCTGTGTAGCGAGTAATCCTTATACTCGCTCTATTATCTCATCATCATAATGGCGTAACTAATTAACTATACAAGCTATAATCCTATCCCTATTTACAGGTAACAGTTCTTCCATCCTCCTATCTTATTGGAGGGAGCTGAGGTGTAGTCACCATATATAAGCAAGCGATATGAGAATAGAACACTCCATCTGGTCACCACTTGGTCCGGGAGACATCTCCCGTCATGCAGGGTGCAGTCGCGCCTCCACAGATCTCCAGTATCAGCTCTTGATACTGGTAATGGCTCAAAAGGGCCACCACTTACGGGCTATTCATGCCCGTGCCACCTTTTGGGTGGCTTAATCTTCATCAATCAATCAATCGAATAGAACACACACACGGGAGACATCTCCCGTCACGCAGGGTGCAGTCGCACCTTCACAGATCTCCAGTATCATCTATTGATACTGGTGATGGCTCAAAAGGGCCACCACTTACGAGCTTTTTATGCCCGTGCCACCTTTTGGGTGGCTTCATCTTCATCTTAACACATTCACACGGGAGACATCTCCCGTCACGCAGGGTGCAGTTGCACCTCCACAGATCTCCATTATCAGCTCTTGATACTGGTAATGGCTCCAAAGGGCCACCACCTACGGGCTATTCATGCCCGTGCCACCTTTTGGGTGGCTTAATTATCATCAATCATCATCAGAATAGAACACGGGAGACATCTCCCGTCACGCAGGGTGCAGTCGCACCTCCACAGATCTCCAGTATCAGCTCTTAATACTGGTAATGGCTCAAAAGGGCCACCACTTACGGGCTATTCATGCCCGTGCCACCTTTTGGGTGGCTTAATTATCATCAATCATCATCAGAATAGAACACGGGAGACATCTCCCGTCACGCAGGGTGCAGTCGCGCCTCCACAGATCTCCAGTATCAGCTCTTGATACTGGTAATGGCTCAAAAGGGCCACCACTTACGGGCTATTCATGACCGTGCCACCTTTTGGGTGGCTTAATCTTCATCAATCAATCAATCGAGAACAGAAAACACGGGAGACATCTCCCGTCACGCAGGGTGCAGTCTCACCTCCACAGATCTCTAGTATCAGCTCTTGATACTGGTAATGGTTCAAAAGGGCCACCACTTACGGGCTATTCATGCCCGTGCCACCTTTTGGGTGGCTTAATCTTCATCAGACAATCAATCGAATAGAAAACCACCGCTCCTGTGCCAGCTAAGTCCACTATGGGCTCACCATAGCCCGTGCTACTTGGAACTTGTTCCGAGTAGCCGAATCTGTAACAACAATAGAATAGAAAACGGTACAATTTCCAGTCAAGAATGTAGCACTCAGGGTATGCAGTTCTAATCGACCCCAAGACACTACAGCTTCGTCACAGAACAGGCAGCAGACTAGGACGGCATCCAGCTACAACGCTCCCACATAGAGCTCTGCGACTCCGGCCTCACTCAGCTCTCTGCTCTGTTCCAAGCTCCGTCTCAACGTCTACGATACTGCTGTATCCAAGACTACTAAATAAATATAAAAACCCACTAAATACTGTGTATCTATTCTACTCAATAACGTAACATAATCATACGTTACATCTGCATGACCTGCTAAACACATCTCTTTTCTTTGTAGAATTTATTTTTGTTATTCTTATCTCTTTTTTTTTTATCTGTTCTTGATA
The DNA here is from genome assembly GCF_040958095.1 of Procambarus clarkii. Lineage (NCBI taxonomy): Eukaryota > Metazoa > Arthropoda > Malacostraca > Decapoda > Cambaridae > Procambarus > Procambarus clarkii. The sequence continues at coordinate 11,126,566 of NC_091202.1, read as the reverse complement.
GTGCGATAACTCGTCGATATTGATCTTCTTCTTCTCTATTTTGTATATGCTTATATAGAGATATATTTTGTCATACATAGTAAAGCTGTTTAGTCGCTTATAATATTTTTTTCCATCTATTCCGCATGCCTGCAATTTCTGTATCAGTTTTTAATGTTATACCTTACCGAAAACTAGGTTAGTACTTGCGAGTGGGTACCTGTGTTAGTTTTAAGTGCGCTGACTATAAGAATCCCATTTGAAGCAATTGGTGCAGATAGATATAGAAATTCAGTATAGTTTTTCGTGAAACAGTCAGTAGCGTTGGTGTTGCTGGGATTTTATTTATTGATGAGAAGACAGTATTGAATTCAGTGACTGATAGAATGTTTTCAACGTATCCGGTAAAGTTTTGATTATAATTTTTCTAATATCCCTATATATGAAATATATATCTCTTTTAAGTTGAATATTTAAATTTTTTGCTTAAGCTGAATACTTAAATATGGAAAATTAAGTCTGAATGTTTTGCACTATAATTTTTCCTGCTATTTAACTGTAAATATGTATTGCATTTCATTGGCTCATGCAATTTATATAATTTGAACAAAAGTTAAACAGCCCCACCTTAAAGATTTGAAATAGCCGCTCAAAGGCTCATGCGCCAGGCTGATAGAGGAAACGAGTCATTTAGTGAGACATGACCAATGAGAAGTGCTCACTTACCCAGCTGCTAGCCAATCACCGGGCTGGGTTTAGTAAACATGATTCAATTTGCTGAAGGCGCGGCTAGTGTCTGATATACTAACAATTGCTTCATTGAACATTATAAGGTACAGTATTTATTATAACCAAATAAGAGCTTGATCAATAGATGTATACTATTATGCAAGGATATATACACCGAGAGTTGTACTACGCTCCTCGGTGTATATTCACTAAGTTTGCTTTAATCCTGAATTATGTTCACGACTATTAATTATTTACATGAATTTACCTGAGAGTTAACTATCTCTAGTGGCTTCGACGATGACAGGAAGCCAGCGGCTTGTCAAAGGTCCCTCCCATTTTCCCTGATGATTATATCTAGCTGGATTTTAAAATGCGTTAGAATCTTGGTCCTTATGGCTTTGGCTGGTAGGCAGTTCCATAGGTGTGTAAACCTGTTTTCTGTGCTATATTGTGGCTTGTTGAACTTGTAAACTAGTGTCATGGTCCTAATAACTTGATAACCCTTCTGTGGTTTAAACCCAACCCTAAACCAAAAATCTTTTATAGATTTTGCATGGACATTTTGTAGCGTGCTGAATTGCTATGACCAATTCATGAACTCCCATGAATATTCATGAATTGCTGATTAGGCTGAGCCTGGCTATTTTATTTCAACACACACACACACCAGGCCTCCACCCCCAGAAAGCAGCCCGTGACAGCTGACTAACACCCAGGTACCTATTTTACTGCTAGGTAACAGGGGCATAGGGTGAAAGAAACTCTGCCCAATGTTTCTCGCCGGCGCCTGGGATCAAACCAAGGATCACAAGTCCAGCGTGCTGTCCGCTCGTAGAACAGCTGGAGAGAAATGATATAATATCAGACAGACAGTATGGTCTTCGATCTGGAAGATCCTGTGTATCGAATTTACTCAGTTTCTATGATCGAGCAACAGAGATATTACAGGAAAGAGATGGTTGGGTTGACTGCATCTATCTGGACCTAAAAAAGGCTTTCAACAGAGTTTCACATAAGAGGTTGTTCTGGAAGCTGGAAAATATTGGAGGGGTGACAGGTAAGCTTCTATCATGGATGAAAAATTTTCTGACTGATAGAAAAATGAGGGCAGTAATCAGAGGCAATGTATCAGAATGGAGAAATGTCACAAGTGGAGTACCACAGGGTTCAGTTCTTGCACCAGTGATGTTTATTGTGTACATAAATGATCTACCAGTTGGTATACAGAATTATATGAACATGTTTGCTGATGATGCTAAGATAATAGGAAGGATAAGAAATTTAGATGATTGTCATGCCCTTCAAGAAGACCTGGACAAAATAAGTATATGGAGCACCACTTGGCAAATGGAATTTAATGTTAATAAATGTCATGTTATGGAATGTGGAATAGGAGAACATAGACCCCATACAACCTATATATTATGTGAGAAATCTTTAAAGAATTCTGATAAAGAAAGAGATCTAGGGGTGGTTCTAGGTAGAAAACTATCACCTGAGGACCACATAAAGAATATTGTGCAAGGTGCCTATGCTATGCTTTCTAACTTCAGAATTGCATTTAATTACATGGATGGCGATATACTAAAGAAATTGTTCATGACTTTTGTTAGGCCAAAGCTAGAATATGCAGCTGTTGTGTGGTTCCCATATCTTAAGAAGCACATCAACAAACTGGAAAAGGTGCAAAGACATGCTACTAAGTGGCTCCCAGAACTGAAGGGTAAGAGCTACGAGGAGAGGTTAGAAGCATTAAACATGCCAAAACTAGAAGACAGAAGAAAAAGAGGTGATATGATCACTACATACAAAATAGTAACAGGAATTGATAAAATCGACAGGGAAGATTTCCTGAGACCTGGCACTTCAAGAACAAGAGGTCATAGATCTAAACTAGCTAAACACAGATGCCGAAGAAATATAAGAAAATTTACCTTCGCAAATAGAGTGGTAGACGGTTGGAACAAGTTAAGTGAGAAGGTGGTGGAGGCCAAGACCGTCAGTAGTTTCAAAGCGTTATATGACAGAGTGCTGGGAAGATGGGACACCACGAGCGTAGCTCTCATCCTGTAACTACACTTAGGTATTTACACTTAGGTAATTACTTGTATTCCGAGGTACCACTGTACCTACTATGTAGATGCCACCCCTGTGACAGGTAAAAACATGTGTTTTTGAAAAACAGCACCATCTGTTACACATAATAGCAACATGCACGCTATACTAAATATGTCATGAATTCCATTTCAATGTTTCTGATTGCATTGATATATTTTATTTTCATAGATTTAAATTTATTTGATTTTTTATTGAATTATTTTGTGACATTGTGTTGGAATTGAGCTGTGTTGTTAACCATACCTTTCATTTTGTAAGTATAAGTATAGATGCCACACCTGTGGCATCTATACTTATACTTATTTCTTATTTCCACAGGCTTATACTTATACTTATACTTATACTTATACTTATACTTATTTCCACAGGCAAAACTATGCTTTTCTTGAAAAACAGCACCATCTGTTGCATGTAAGAGCAACACACATGCTATACTAAATATGTTACAATGCCATTTCAATGTTTCTGATTGCATTGATAAATTGAATTTTCATAGATTTTTATTTATATTTATTTAGATTTAATTATTTTGTGTGAATTGCGTTGGAATGGAGCTGTGTTGTTTACCATACCATTCATTTTGTGAGTATAGTTTATTTTTTTTTTTCACGTTTTCATTTCATTTTTTAACTTTTTCTTATATTTCGGTGATGGGAACATCATATCACTTGATGTTCCAAATTTTCTGATGGGAAACATCAGACCATTTGGGAAGGCATTGGACGAGGGTGTGGGGAATGGTGGGGATGACGAGGGGACAGAAGTGAGAGATGGTGGGGAGGACGAGGGGACAAGGGAGGGGTTACTGGTGGGGGAAGGATGGGGGGGTGGATGGGGGAGTTTGGGATGGTGGGGACGAGGGGAATGGAAAATGGTGGGGAGGACAAAGGGACAGGGGAGTGGGGCATGGTAGGAAGAAGGGACGGTGGAGTGGGGAATGGTTGGGAGGCCGAGGAGACGGGTGAGGGGGGGAATGGTGTGGAGGACTGGGAGACAGGGAAGGTTGCTGTAGCTCAGCAACGCACATGCATTGCCGAGCCACAGCAACGCACATGCATTGCCGAGCCACAGCAACGCATGGCCAGGTACTTCTAGTGAGGAATAATTGCTGACAAGCAAAGTCAAGCTTAGACCTTTGGTGATCATGTTTGTATTTTGCCATTTCACTTTGATTTTTACTGTGTGTTAAATAATTCTATTTGCACATTACTGTATTGACAAAAAGCAGTTGTAAGGTACGGTATAGGCTTACACTGTAATATGTACACCTATAGCGCATGAAAATCTGTTCCTGGCACAGTTCAAAGAAAGTCTTGCAACCCACTTTTTCACTGCTATTATGTTTGGTAATGTCATTCCGAAATATTCACACTGCTGAGAAATGCCAAATTTCAATTTAACGATAATCGCCTTGCTGGTGATACAAAATAACCTCGTCTAATGTAAGACATTGAAAATAATAAATTTGTTTGTAGGTCTAGGTAAACTCCATTACCTTGCATCCTTTTAGCCTTATTGAGATCATTTGTATAAAAACTGGGTCTATTAAAATAAATAATTTTATTAAAATAAACATTTTATAACTGCATTACTATACTCTGTGGATCAATATATGATAACTGCACTTTATGGGGTTAAATATTACCTGACTTGTCCTTACTGTTTATGAAAAATAATAATATACTGTAATAAAATTATTTTAATTATTTTCAGAGCACTATGAGTAAATTTAAGACAGATGTGAAGGTGGTTTTCTCTTCACATTCAGAAAAAAGGGACCCCGTCAACAAACAAGCTGTTAAAGAAAATAAAAAAAAGTAAGTTAAAATGTAGGGAATACAAGTTTCTCCAGAATTCCTTATGGTGTGCAGCTGCCGGTAGCACCTAGCAGTGTATAAGCAGATCGAGTACTGTATAGGTGATTTCTGGCAGTTGTACTGTAGATTGTGATTGAGTTTGCATTAATCAGAGCAGTCTCTCTTAAGGGTTAAGATACTGTACTGTACAGATACTTAATGTTGCCATGCTGAGTTTGGCAAACTGATACTTATTAAAATTAGTGTACCCCATAGGCAAGCTGTGTGTGTTTGTGGTTTAGTGAGAATTGCAAATTAAAAATCAAAATCTGTTCTGGCAAGACAAATTGTACCATCTTTCATATGTATGATAAAATAGTAATAAATGAACCCATCTACCTTTTTAGACACATTTTGTTTACTAAAATACACTAAATACTAAATAAACACTAAATAAAGAGATTAGATGTGTGTACATGTATATATATTATACAGTACTGTACATATTTCATTTTACTAGAATATTGAATGTAATGTATCTTAAAGTTTTGTTTTATATTCTTAGTTATGATAATCTGATGCCATATGGTATTAATTCGCCAACAATTTTAGGGGCTTTTAAAATTGTCATTTGAAAAAGAACTTTTACCCTGGATACAAGTTTTAACACTTTATTTACATCAAACATAGGGCCTATAATATTGTTCCAGCTCATTATGTATGCCTATTTTTTCATGCTGTGTAATTTTTCTTTTGCCTGGTTGCTACATATTTATTTTTCGCTTCAAAATAAATGTCGTGAATTAACGGTAAAGAGTAAATACTTTCGTAAAAAACAAAATCATATTCTGGACATTACGTTATTAAGGTTGGAGGAGAATGGCTAAATAATTGAAGTTTCTCCTGATGATCTATCTATCTTGACGATTTTCACATGCATGGACATCTGGTACTATTGACTGACTGACTTGTTACATTTTATCTTACTCAGACATGGTCTGTCTTCTGCTCTTTTACTGTTTGTGCCTGCTGTATTATGTGGCTTTGGTCTCTTCCTCCTGAACCTACTGAGGTTCATGGGTTCTTTCCTGGTGCTCGGAGGTTGTGTGTAAACCTAGGCCTTGCACTACAGTATTTTATTTTATCCCTGGTTAGATATATATATATATTTTTTTTTTTTTTTGTCCAGAGCTTTCCCTTTTCTCTGTATACTTTTACTTTGCATGGCTCTGTGGGCTCTATGCCAGTGTTCTGGCCACCCCTTGGGCTTATTTTCTACCCTTCACTCTAGGGTTATCGTTTTGTGTCCTGTGTTCCTTGGAGTTTTTCTCCAATAGGATGTCGGAAAGTGCTATGGCTTGCTCTGCAGTTTCCACATCTTCAATTCTATGGCTTCATCCATAGAATTAGTTAGGAGCAAGGGAGGAATCCCGGTCATATGTGGCATTCATCCAAGAATGGGAGTTGGAAATGAATGGTTGTCACGATTTAAAAAAAATGGCTTTTGTTTAGGATCCGCCATGAGGAAGCTGATGGGAAACCTGTGTAGCTGCGGGAGTTTTAAATATAACTATAACTATAAGATCCCCGAGGCGCATTGCGCACCACCCGTCGAGAGCCTCAAGGCACGTTGCGCAGTGCAGTGGTTAACGTCTATTGTGGGAAAGTTACTTTAATCGATAAATGCAAATACCATTCATCTTCATCTTGAAAAACATAAATTAATAAAAGATTCACAACATGGTTTTACTAACGGTCATTTGTGTTTAACAAATTTGCTATCATTTTATTCCAGCATAGTTGAGGTAGTTAATAGTGGTAAGGTTTGTGATGTTGTGTACCTTGACTTTAGCAAAACTTTTGACAGTGTCACATGAAAGACTGATTAAAAAGTTAAAGGCTAACGGTATTGGAGGGTACTATATTAAGTTGGATTAGGGCATGGCTATACCAAAGGAAACAAGAGTTAGTATACATGGGCTTAAGTCTGAGTGGGATAATGTTGTAAGTGGAGTGCCTCAAGACTCTGTCTTGGGACCTCTTTTATTCAAAATATATAAAAATTATTTAGATTCAGGTTTGAACAGCAATATTTACAAATTTGCTGATATGAATATCGGGAGGGAAATAAACATGGAAAAAGACTCTTTATCACTTCAAGACTATCTAAATAGGGTTTTGAAATGGTCAAAAGATTAGCAGATGCAGTTTAATGCTGACAAATGTAAGGTTTTGAGGCTAGGTAATGATATAGTTACAAGATACGAGCTAAATAGTGTTAAGATTGTGAAGTCAGATTGCAAGATGGATCTGGGATTTATGATAAGTAAGAATTTAAAACCAAAAAATCAATGCATAAATGTTCGTAATAAGGCAGATAGGACACTGGGATTTATTAATTGAAGCCTTACTAATAAGACACCTGGTGGTGTTCTTCAGCTATATCTTGCTCTGGTTAGGCCCCATTTAGATTATACAGTTCAGTTTTGGTCACTGTACTATAGAATGGATATAAATTCACTAGAATGCGTCCAGCGTAGGATGACAAGGTTAATTCTGCAAATTAGAAACCTGTCATATGAAGAAAGATTGACAAAGCTTAAATTGCATACACTGGAAAGGCGAAGAGTTAGGCGTGACGTGATAAAGGTTTACAAGTGGATGAATGGACATAACAAAGGGATACAAATAGGGTATTAAAAGTATCAACACAAGACAGGACACGAAACAATGGGTATAAACTGGATAGGTTTAGGTTAAGGAAAGGCTTGAGTAAAATACTGGTTCGGTAACAGGGTTGTTGATTTGTGGAACCAATTACTGCGTAACGTGGTGGTGGGGTCCCTCGATTCTTTCAAACATGGGTTGGACATGTATATGAGTGGGATTGGGTGCTTATAAATAGAAGCTGCCTTGTATGGGCCAATAGGCTTTCTGCAGTTCCTTTGTTCTTATGTTCATGCTTCACTCTGCCTGTTTTCTTTTTTTTTCTGCCTACATTGTTACCTTGCATTGGTTCCAAGGATCTATTTCCTGCAGCATAGTATCTGCCAGGCCTCCTGATTGGTGGCCTTGTCAACCAGGCTGTTACACCTGTTTGTTGTGTTTTGAATGAATTGGTCTGGTTGTGCAGGATGTGTTATGTATTCGTGCAGATAATTTTTGTTTTGTTCCTTTCACATTCCACTTTGTATGTGAAAGTTTTTTTGTGGGTGCTTTGTCTTGGCTGCTTAATAGTTACATCATGTGCTGGGCACTGGCCTAGGTGGCTTTGGGTTGATTTTCTTGCCCTCGATTCTCTCTTTTGGGGGATTTGGACTTCTCTTTCCACGCATGATGTTTTTTCCTTGTTTTTTTTTGTTCTGTGTGGTGATACAGCAACAGGGAGCCACTGACAGAGCCCTCCTGAAAGTCCAGCATTTAATGTAATAAAATGCCCCTTTCTTGTGGGTCCTTAGGTTGTAATGGTGGGGGAGGTGGGGGTATTTATGGTCCTTCATTGCAAGTCATACTTGACACTAGAGTGACAAGGAAGGGAAGGGTGGAAGGGGGGGGGGCTGCTGCTGCTCCATGTTAACAGACTGAGGACTTTCTATACTTGATCTTACTCTGAAAACACTAATAAATACTGAACCAAGCAAAACCTGTCAGAAACCTGTTCCAGAACAGAACTTTAAAACAGTCTCCGTGGTGTAGTGGTAAGACACTCGCCTGGCGTTCCGCGAGCGCTATGTCATGGGTTCGTATCCTGGCCGGGGAGGATTTACTGGGCGCAATTCCTTAACTGTAGCCTCTGTTTAACGCAACAGTAAAATGTGTACTTGGATGAAAAAACGATTCTTCGTGGCAGGGGATCGTATTCCAGGGACCATAGGATTAAGGACTTGCCCGAAACGCTACGCGTACTAGTGGCTGTACAAGAATGTAACAACTCTTGTATATATCTCAAAAAAAAAAAAAAAAAAAAATTGATTCTGGGTACTGATGAACAAAATTAAGTGAACTGACATTCACATTTAGTGCTTGATAGAGTAAATGAGGAGAGAGCATTTTCACCTCATTTTCATATCATACTCTTACTCTCATTTACTAACTCCCATTCCCCAGTACAGTATTACCTTACACCTGTTTGGATTGAATTCCAGCTATCATTTATCGGCCCACAACTGATGTCAAAATATTCTTGCAGCATTTTAGTCCTCTTTAGTTCTTAATCTTGTCATTAACTTTGCATCATTTGAAACCATTAACATTTACTTAGCTTGCTCCCTCTGGTAACTTAACTGAAAATAATTTGAAGCTGTGCCATGACTATTCATAATTTTGGTTTATAATTGGTTAATACAGGCTAAACCATGCTAAATGGTCACCATGGCCAGGCATTGACCATACTAAATGTTTTTGTTCTTAAAGGAAGGTATAATGAGGTTAGGACTTTAAGATTTTAAAATTCATAGTTTAGTGTATTTCTTTTCCAGAACAAGAACCCCTCTTCATACTCAGTCTTCCAACCCTCTACAAGAAATGGACAGTGCACGTTTATTGAAGACTCCTTCGAATATGGCGAACACAGCCCCTGCAATAACACCTCGGACACCCATGTCGGCCACATCATTCGTTCCCAGAGGAGTCAAAGCACACTCCTCCAATACTGCTCCTACCACTCCACGTACACCTGCGACATCCACATTACACCCATCTGACATTCGGGGCACTACACCGTGTCATGTTCCTTCTCCATTATGTTCTGCAAAAGGTGTAACTTTAAGGGCCAACCGTACACATCTGCAGCCATCTGTTTCCAGAACCCCTGGAACTAACACACCAAGGTTAGATATTTTGAAAGTACTGTATACAGGCCGTGTGTTTATTTCGAGTGAATACAATAGTTATTTTTATCATTACAGTATACCAGTCAATGACATGTCAATGATTTGGAGGATCAATGTCCCCACGGCCCGGTCTCTTACCAGGCATCCTGGTTGGTGGTCTGATCAACTAGGCTGTTTGATGTGGCTGCTCACAACCTGACATACGAGACATAGCCTTGTTGATCAAGTATCCTTTGAAACAGTGTTTAAGTTCTCTATTGAATACTTTGAGAGGTCGGCCAGTTATGCCCTGTATATGTAAGAGGAGAGTACTGAAGGCCTGGGCCTTTGATGTTGATCGAATTCTCTCTTCTTGCCTGTTGGATCTCTGCATTTCAATGGGGCTATTTTGTCTATCTGCTATGCCTTCTGGTCTTGTGGTTATCTTGATGATTTCGGGGCTTTAGTGTTCCCGCGGCCCGGTCCTCGACCAGGCCTCCACCCCCAGGAAGCAGCCCGTGACAGCTGACTAACTCCCAGGTACCTATTTACTGCTAGGTAACAGGGGCATTCAGGGTGAAAGAAACTTTGCCCATTTGTTTCTGCCTCGTGCGGGAATCGAACCCGCGCCACAGAATTACGAGTCCTGCGCGCTATCCACCAGGCTACGAAGCCCCCTCGAGGCTGTGGTGTGTGCAGATTTGGAATCAGTCCTTCTAGTATAGTAATTTCCAAGTGTAAATAGTGTTTTTCAAAGTATCATTGGTGTGGTATCTTTTGTTTGAAATGATCTCGTTATCCAACCTGTCATTTTTCTTGCAGTTCTGACAGCTACTGTGTTGTGTTCTTCAAAAGTAAGGGGGTCTTCTGAAATGATTACTCCTAAATCTTTTACATTGCTTCTCTTTCAATAGTGTGGTTTGACTGTTTTATACACAGTTTCTTTGTTGATATTTTTGTATTTTCCATAGCACAATAACTGGAACTTATCCTCATTACACATGTTATTTCTATGGCATTTTGAAATACTTAATTGGCATCAGATTAATGGTTTGCCATGTTTTCTATATTGTCTACTCTGAAAATTCTAGTGACATCTGCAAAGGATAATAGAGTACAATTGGTTGTATCCTTGTCTGTGTCTGATATGAGGATGAGAAACGGTACTGGAGGAATGAGCTTATCACAGTGGATAATCCAGATTTTACTTTGTTAATCATTACAATCTGAGATGTGTTCATTAGGAAGTTCAAGATCCATCTTCCTACTCTGCCAGTAATTCCTTTTGAGTACATTTTGTGTGCAATAACACCAGGGTCACATTTGTCTTTAAAAACTTTTTACAAAATCTGTGTATACAGTATTACATCAGCATTATGCTCGTCTTCCATGGCATCTAAGGCTATGTCATAGTGGTCTAGCGATTGTGAGAGACAGGTTTTTGACCCTACTGGTGGACTGTTCAAGGTTGTATGTGTGTTACTTGGGTGTGTGTGAGTGGCATGTTACCTTTCCTTATCTTGTCTTGTGATGGTTCTGAGGATCAATGTCCCTGTGTTGCAGTCTCTAATCAGGCATCCTGGCTGGTGGTCTGGTCAACCCAACTATTGGATGTGCCTGATGTATGAATCATTGTCTGGTTGAACAGGTATCATTTGGAGATTTCTGTCAAGTTCTCTTTTTGAACTCTGTGAGAGGTCGGCTGGTTATGCCCCTTACGGGTAGTGTGTGTGTTGAACAGTCTTGGGTCTTTATTGTTGATAGAGTTCACTCAGAGTACCTATTGCACCTCTGCTTTTTAGCGGAGCTATTTTGCCATTCCTCCTGGTCTCATGTGATGTAATTTCCATCTACATATGTGGAACCAGTTCCTATAATATTTTCCCAAGTTGGCATTATTATTTATCTCTTCCCTGCACTCTGTGGAATACAGATTTAAAAATTTGACTAGGTCCCAATAATTTAGTGCTTTATTGAGTGGATTGTATCAGTAAAGGATCTTTGCACACCCTCCTGGTCAGCAATTTCTCCAGCTATGAATGGTGCTGTTATTGTGCAACAATATTCCATCCTAGAGATCGCCAGTGTCTAGAAGAGTATCATCATTAGTATGGCATTTCTTGTTTATAAGGTCCTTGTTATCCAACCTGTTATTTTCTTGCAGTTGTGACAGCTACCCTGCTATTCTTTAACTTAGATCTTCTCACATGATTACTTGCAGATCATTTATATTGCTTTTTCATTCTATATTGTGATTTGACTGTATTTTTTATGCAGTTTCTACTATTGTATTTTTGTTTTTTCCATAGCACAGGAGCTGGAATTTATCTTCATTAATTAAATATCATTATTTTCTGTGACAGCACATTGAAAGACCTAATGTTTGTGGTGATGTCTTATGATATGAGGATGAGAAAAAGTACTAAAGAAAGCAGAGTATTCTGGCGGGGACTGAGCTTTTCACAGTGGATTATCTGGATTTTACTCTGTTGCCTCCATTGTTAACATGACTTATGGAGCAACAAAGGTAGTAGTAGGTCTTTTTATCCTGCATTAGTAGGGTTTACTTTTGTATTTGGTTGGCTCCTTCATCCATTAATATTAGTCTTTTAATTTGTATTAAAACCCTGCATATTTGACAGATTGGTTCATTCCATTAAAATTTAATGTAGAGTATTGAGTGAAAAGATAGGTTGTGCTTTTAACCTCGGTGCATTACCCAGCTCAAAGAGAAGCTAGGCTTAAGTCAGCCCCCCTGACACATCCTTGAACAAATGATTAGCAATGGTTTTACACACAGTAAAAGTCATTTTCTGTACTCACCAAGTTGTGCTTGCAATTAAGCTCTGGCTCTTTGGTCCTGCATCTCAACCGTCAATCAACTGATGTACAGGCTCCTGAGCCTACTGGACTCTCTCATATCTACACTTGAAACTGTGTATGGAGTCTACCTCCACCACATCACTTCCTTATGCATTCCATTTGTCAACTACTGACACTAAATTTTTTTTTTCTAATGTCTTGAACGTGTCCAGCGTAGGATGACAGTTAATTCCCCAAATTAGAAACGTGTCATATGAAGAGAGATTAACAAATCTTAAATTGCATTCACTGGAAAGGCGAAGAGTTAGGGGTGACATGATAGAGGTTTACAAGTGGATGAATGGTCATAAAGGGGATATTAATAGGGCATTAAAAGTATCAACACAAGACAGACAAAACAATGGGTATAAATTGGATAAGTTTAAATTAATTTAGGAAAGACTTGGGTAAATACTGGTTCGGTAACAGGGTTGTTGATTTGTGGAACAAATTACCACGTAATGTGGTGGAGGTGGGGTCCCTCGATTGTTTCAAACGTGGGATTGGACATGTATATGAGTTGGATTGGGTTTGTATAAATAGGAGCTGCCTCGTATGGGCCTTCTGCAGTTACCTTTGTTCTTATGTGTGTCTGGCTCATTTGAGCACTCATTTTCCACCCTTGTTCCTTAGTGCATGTGCCCCTTGAGTTAAATAGTCTGTTTTTATCTACCCTATCAATTCCTTTGAGAGAATCTTGTATGTGGTGATCATGTCCCTCTCTAACTCTTGTCTTCCAGCGATGTGAGGTTTAATTCCCGTAGTCTCTCCTTGTAGCTCATAACCCCTCAGTTCAGGTACTAGTCTGATGTCAGATACCTTAGAACCTTTTCCAGTTTAGTCTTATGCTTGACTAGATATTGACTCCATGCTGGAGCTTCATACTCCAGGATTGGTCTGACATATGTGGTATACAAGGTTTTGAATGATTCCTTACACAAGTTTCTAAAGGCGGTTCTTATGTTAGCCAACCTGGCATATGCTGCTGATGTTATCTTCTTGATATGGGCTTCAGGGGACAGGTCTGGTGTGATATCAACCCCCAGAGACCTGGGGGGTTGATATCTCTCTCTGATTCATGAAGGATTTCATCTCCCAAATGATACCTTTTATCTGGCCTTCTGCTCCCTAAACCTATCTTCATTATATTACATTACATTTGCTTGGGTTAAACTCTAACAACCATTTGTTGGACCATTCCTTCAGTTTGACCAGGTCTTCGTGAAGACCTGGTCAAAACTGTCCTCCTCTGTCTTGATCCTTCTCATAATTTTAGCATCGTCAGCAAATATTGAGAGGAATGAGTCTATACCCTCTGGGATATTTAAATATTTAAGAAATGAGTACAGAGCCCTGTGGGACTCCACTGGTGACTTCACACCAGTCTGAGGTCTCACCCCCTCACTGTAACACTGCTTCCTATTGCTTAGGTATTTCCTTATCCATTGGAGCACCCTACCAGTTACTCCTGCCTGTTTCTCCAGCTTATGAAGCAGCCACTTATGGGGTACTGTGTCCAAGGCTTTCTGACAGTCCAAGAAAATGTAGTCCGCCCATCCTTCTCTTTCTTGCTTAATCTGTCACCTAATTGTAGAATTCTGTTAAGCCTGTAAGGCAAGATTTACCCTCCCTGAACCCATGTTGGGGGGGGGGTGTATCTTACCTGTACGTACGGCTCGTTGCGCTTACAGAGACAAGAAATTAACGGTCTAGGGACATGAATATGGCTCTGTATATAAACACGTGCAACCAAGGTAACCTCGTAGATACGTACATACAATATAATTAAAAGAAATACCCCAGGAAAAAATATCACCCGTATATATAAACTATTAGAATTAAAATAAAAATTGGGTATTTATAATTAAGATACTATTTCACTTCAAGTATAACAGTAATCAGAATGGCTCATTCAGATATATGAACTAAGACTTATGTATTGCCAGATAATTATCTACTAATAAAAACAGAAATAAGTACTGTACACAGAACAGACACTTGTCAGACAAGTTGACCCTACGCTCGTCTCCCAGTTACTGAGCTACGTGGCGTCAGGACACCCCCCACATTTGCTCCCTCCGCCTCATCCAGGATGAGGGATGGTAAATAAGGACTTTTTAATATTTACAACTAATTGAACAACCACTTGTTCTCAAAACACAAGAATGCAAATAAAATATAATAGTTACTTTCAAAATATATGTTACAATGCCACCTGCTTAATTACAGTAATTTAGCAAATATATGAATATTAAAAAGTGACATCTGGAACTCCCATAACTGAACAGGTCCAGCAATTCTAATTTCCCCGAATCTAACAGGTATTAGACGTGTGAAAAACCAACCGCGCCTCTGTCTTATTGATATTGCCACACCACACGATAATTTACAAAAATATAATATATATACATATACAGGTAATGATGAAATGGAACAAAATAAGTTTATTTAAATTTATATACGTATCCAGCTATGAGTATATAACCCTTCCACCTCCATGAAAAAAAATGCAATTGATTGAAGATCAATGGCATTTTTTATGAAAGTATTATCATGTGAAACTTGAGATTTATTGAATAAAAAAGTTCAGTTTTGTAATCTTCTACATCACTGTTTTTACATATCAGGGATTTCACATATGTTCCTCTGGAGTATGTTAATTTATCTCATTTAGTTCACTTAGTTTCAGATTATATTTCACATTCCCATCAACATTATAATTATTAGCATGAATAGAATTCTCCATAAATGTAACTGTTTTCACATAAATGATCTACCAGTTGGTATACAGAATTACATGACCATGTTTGCTAATGATGCTAAGATAATAGGAAGGATAAGAAACTTAGATGATTGTCATGCCCTTCAAGAAGACCTGGACAAAATAAGTACATGGAGCGCCACTTGGCAAATGGAATTTAATGTTAATAAATGCCATGTTATGGAATGTGGAATAGAAGAACATAGACCCCACACAACCTATATATTATGTGAGAAATCTTTAAAGAATTCTGATAAAGAAAGAGATCTAGGGGTGGTTCTAGATAGAAAACTATCGCCTGAGGACCACATAAAGAATATTGTGTGAGGAGCCTATGCCATGCTTTCTAACTTCAGAATTGCTTTTAAATACATGGATGGCGATATACTAAAGAAATTGTTCACGACTTTTGTTAGGCCAAAGCTAGAATATGCAGCAGTTGTGTGGTGCCCATATCTTAAGAAGCACATCAACAAACTGGAAAAGGTGCAAAAGACATGCTACTAAGTGGCTCCCAGAACTGAAGGGCAAGAGCTACGAAGAGAGGTTAGAGGCATTAAATATGCCAAAACTAGAAGACAGAAGAAAGAGGTGATATGATCAATACATACAAAATAGTAACAGGAATTGATAAAATCGATAGGGAAGATTTCCTGAGACCTGGAACTTTAAGAACAAGAGGTCATAGATATAAACTAGCTAAACATAGATGCCGAAGAAATATAAGAAAATTCACTTTCGCGAACAGAGTGGTAGACGGTTGGAACAAGTTAGGGGAGAAGGTGGTGGAGGCCAAGACCGTCAGTAGTTTCAAAGCGTTATATGACAGAGTGCTGGGAAGACGGGACACCACGAGCGTAGCTCTCATCCTGTAACTACACTTAGGTAATTACACAGTCAATACTGCAATTTATCTTTCCATCTGTTTCTACTACTAATCTGAGATCAGTCTCATGTTTCCAGATTATCCCTTTTCTAATTGGTGACATTTTCCAAGACAGACTCCATTTTCCATTACTCCCTTTTTCTTGAGCTGAACTGCTTAATTGAAGCCGACTGGATGTAAGGTAGTTTAGGGACTTCTCCTGGGTATGCTCTGTCAAAGACATCTGCTCCTCATCACACTTGATTCTCTGTGGAACACATGCTCTCGCCCAATGGATACTAAAATTAGAGAAATTAGCGTTAAACCTTACAATTACATATAATACTTCTTCACTCATAGAACCTTCAGAAACACAGCACAACGACTTGGCAAACCTTTGACCTCCAAACCAATAAATACAACCCAAGATAAGTGCAAAGACTACCTAATGAACTGACTCGGATGATCCTTAAGGAACACAAGTCAATTTCCTCATAACTCTGTCATGACGATCAGCGAAAGAAAACAGGCTTCTGCCTAGGCACCATATCTCAATCACAACTCCAAAAACAAGTTCACACCCTCTGATGGTGGACTTGAACACAACACACACCTTCGTAAGCATTCTAGTCTTCCAATACACTAACAAAAACATGCTGCAAACTTGACAACCCTTACCATGGATTATACTTCCCAAGTGATTTCCTTCTGGTAACAATCAAAAAAGAGGTTTAAGGGTCTTATCATCTGGAAGATGTACAGCAGATTACCTGGGAACCTCCCAAGGACAATCTGTAACCCTTGACAGTTATTAAAACAACTAGGTAGGATAACCTTATCCCCAACTAGAAAATCACTCCTGGAGCCTCAAACATCTGCTCCCAAGTATGATTAAATCCTTCAACACCCATTTGACTATGAAAGTCAACACCAACAGGACTCTGAAAGTCAACACCACACTTGAGTGGAACATACATGTTGTTCACTGCTCGTACATCAAAATAAACGGGATCTAAAAGTAGAGACACTGCTCTAGTATGACTCGCCACTTCCTCAGAACAACTGGATGCACAACCTACTTGAGTAAACTCTATGTGCTCAACAACAAGGCTGGACAAAGATGTCCCACAGTCCCTTTCTACAAAGGAGAATGGCTCCTGCGGAATAAAAGTAGATTGCAACAACATCCTACACACACTCTGACTCAACTGACACAATGACTAATACTTACTCCCCATGGAATAAGAGTCACAGTCCACAAAACTCTGCAACTTAGATCCAAAAGATACTTTACCACCCTTAATGGTTATACATGATTTACCAAAATTTCCTCCCATGGCATCTGGAGCTGCTTGGAGTACTGTCTGTTCACAATCAATAACACTACCAAGCTGGGTCACATCCTCACAGACAACTGAAGAGGGAGGCTCGATGGGTCTCCATCTACTTGACAGAAGCTGATCCTCTGGCTGCTTTCCCCTACTCTCCAAAACTGGATCTACAGTACAGAATGTCTCCTTGCTTCTCTGAAATCTTGGGGTCAGTTCTACTCAACTTACATAAATTAAATGACTCTGAATCTGAAACGAGCGGGCAAGTAACAGGTAGTTTGACCTCCTCCCCTTTACTATCACCTTGACTAGGGTGAGGCGGAGCCTCTACAACAGACTTACTCCCGACAACTGATCATAACTGGTCAACTGATTCTAAACTTGGAGTGAGCGGGAATACCTCTGCTAACCCGACATCTTGTCTTAAACCTGCTTGATACCTGCTTGATGGGGTTCTGGGAGTTCTACTCCCCAAGCCCGGCCTGAGGCCAGGCTCGACTTGTGAGAGTTTAGTCCACCAGGCTGTTGCTTGGAGCGGCCCGCAGGCCCACATACCCACTTCAGCCAGGCTGATCCGGAACTTCTCTTAGAAAACAGTCCAGTTTTCTCTTGAAGATGTCCACGGTTGTTCCGGCAATATTTCTTATAGTCGTAGGGAGGACGTTGAACAACTGCGGACCTCTGATGTTTATACAGTGTTCTCTGATTGTGCCTATGACACCTCTGATCTTCACTGGTTCAATCTTGCATTTCCTTCCATATCGTTCACTCCAGTACGTTGTTATTTTACTGTGTAGATTTGGGACCTGGCCCTCCAGTATTTTCCATTCTATATAATATTTGGTATCTCTCTCGTCTCCTTTCTAGAGAGTACATTTGGATAGCTTTGAGACGATCCCAATAACTTAGGTGTTTTATCTCGGCTATGCGTGCTGTATATGTTCTCTGTATTCCCTCTATTTCAGCAATCTCTCCTGCTCTGAAGGGGGAAGTGAGTACTGAGCAGTACTCGAGACGGGACAACACAAGTGACTTGAAGAGTACAACCATTGTGATGGGATCCCTGGATTTGAGAGTTCTCATAATCCATCCGATCATTTTTCTGGCTGATGCAATATTTGCTTGGTTATGCTCCCTAAACGTTAGGTCGTCGGACATCATTATTCTCAAATCCCTGACATGCTGTTTTTCTACTATGGGAAGATTCGATTGTGTTTTGTACCCTGTATTATGTTTCAAATCCTCATTTTTGTCGTACCTGAGTACCTGAAATTTATCACTGTTAAACATCATGTTATTTTCTGCTGCCCAATCGAAAACTTTGTTGACATCTGCTTGTAATTTTTCAATGTCTTCAGCAGAGGTAATTTTCATGCTGATTTTTGTGTCGTCTGCGAAGGATGACACAAAGCTGTGACATGTATTTTTGTCTATATCTGATATGAGAATAAGGAACAGCAGTGGTGCAAGGACTGTACCTTGAGGTACAGAGCTTTTAACATCGCTTGGACTCAATTTTATTTGATTGATTGTTACTCTTTGTGTTCTGTTCGACAGGAAATTGAGTATCCAGCGTCCTACTTTTCCAGTTATTCCCATTGACCTCATTTTGTGAGCTATCACTCCATGGTCACATTTGTCGAATGCCTTTGCAAAGTCTGTGTATACTACATCTGCATTTTGCTTTTCTTCTAGAGCTTCTGTGATTTTGTCATAGTGGTTGAGTAACTGTGACAGACAGGATCTTCCCGCTCTAAATCCATGTTGTCCTGGGTTGTGCAACTCATTGTTTTCCATAAAACTAGAAATTTGATTCCTAATCACTCTTTTAAACACTTTTATTATGTGTGATGTTAGTGCAACTGGCCTATAATTTTTTGCCAAGGCTTTACTCCCCTCTTTGTGCAATGGAGCTATATCTGCAGATTTAAGTGCTGCTGGTATCTCCCCTGTATCCAGGCTCTTTCTCCATATTACGCTGAGTGCTCTCGCTACTGGTACTTTACATTTCTTTATGAATATTGAATTCCATGAGTCAGGCCCAGGAGCTGAGTGCATAGGCATATTGTCAATTTCTCTTTCAAAGTCTTCCGAGTTTGTGGTAATATCCGTTATATTATCTGCAGCTTGAATGTCATTTATAAAGAAGCTGTCTGGGTCATCAACGTTGTTGTTTGTTGTTTATTGGTGTGCTGAACATAGCCTCATACTGGCTTCTTAGAATTTCACTAATCTCTTTGTTGTCCTCTGTGTACGTACCTTCATTTGTAATTAATGGTCCAATACTGGTCGAGGTTTTTGATTTTGATTTTGCGTATGTGAAAAAATATTTCTGATTTTTCTTTATCTCTTGTATAGCTTTCTGTTCCAATTCCATTTCCTCAGACTCGTATGATCGCTTCAACGTTTGTTCTGTTTCTTCGATCTCCCTGCTTAGGCTTATTTTCCTTGCTTGTGATAGTTGTGTCTGCCGAAGCATTTCCGTTATTTTTTTCCTTCTCCTGTACAGTCGTCTGCGTTCTCTTTCTAGAAACCATTCACTTGGCTAGAATACAATAGAGTCGTGGCTCTTAAGTTTCTCTCAACTCCTGGCACAACATTTGTAGTGAGCGGGCAAGACAATGGTACATGGACAGCCTTTCCCAAATTATTGGAATAAAGCAGTCATAGTACCAGGCTTACTCTCAACAACTAGGTTGGCCACACATGAATCTGGAACAACCACATCCCACTTCTCCACTGAAGGGGTACTGGTTACTGGAACAAATACTTGAGTAACATCAGAACTGACAACTGGATTAATAATAGTACTGACATCAGCACAGGTAGGATGGACAAAACCATCTACTACAACAGATTGTTCATTCATAGAACTAACTTCAGCACAGGCAGAATAAACATGGTCTGCAACTGGCTGTGTACACAAACTGGGATCAATCTCTCTCACAACATGATTTATGGCCACATCATTACCCAATATAACATCCACACCTGGGATGGGCAACTGTGTACTAACACCCACAGTGCATAAACTTGGTGTAATGGTGGATCTTAAAGTCACATCTATCAGAGGTACAGTTTTACATCTTGCAACACTCTGAAGAACAACAAACTTTCCAGTATCTCTCTTTTCAACATTAGGGAGTATACTGGCAGAAATTAAGGTTTGGGAAGCACCTGTATCATGAAGGAAAAACCACTGGCTTCCATTTCCCATTAACACACAAAACTTCACCTGAAGACATATATGGAGTCTATATAAATATTGCAGAATAAATATTAATTTATTCTGCACACCTCTACAATAAATGAGACCAGTTGGTCGTAACTCAGGGTGCAATATAAAGCAAGAATTTATCACATGGCCTTTTCTCTTACAATGGGTACAGTACCTTACAGTGGACACACCTGTGGAACCAACTGTAGGTTTAGAATTAACATTATTAATATTTGATATTACTGACAATGAAGTAGCAGGATTAGGTTTTGTAAGAGAAGAGTTCATGGGAGTAACTGGAGCACTAGTACTGGATTGGTTCTGATAAGGAGTTCTGTGAGCATTATAATTTACTCTACGGTTAAACTTAGGTGATTGGGCCTTAAACTGGGCCTTGGTTAACAACTCGTGCTCATCAGCGAGCTTAGACAGCTCATAAATGTCTGTTATGCTTTTCTGCTCTGCCATAAAAGTAGACAATTTATCTGGGAGACATGACAACACTTCTTCTGTTATAAGAAGATTCTTAAGAGCATCATACTCATTTATTGAAAGTGATTTAAGCCATCTGTTACAATAGTTAGTTTTTAATCTGGTGAAATCTGCAATTGTCTGTTCACTTGCCCTCTTTAAGTTCCTAAACTTTTGTCTGTGTGCTTCAGGATTTTACTGATAAGCATTTAAGATGCTTTTCTTAACAAACTCGTAGTCAAAACTATTTTCATCAGGCAAGGATGCAAAAACTTCCTTTTAATTGACTTTACTTGATTGCAACCCATTGATCCATTGGCCAATTCATACTGACTGCAATTTTAGAGAAATGTGAAAAGAAAACCTCAGGGTCCTCCTCATTGAACTTGGGTAACTCTATGTACTTATTTATTCTAATGGGATTACTATCATTACTATTAGGAATATTGCTAGTATTACTATACCCAGCTGCCAAACGCTGTGACTCAAGTCTGTTGTTAGCCTCAGCCATTTGTTTTTGAATTTCTAACTGCCTAGTTTGTTCTTCTGCTTGTTGCTTCTTTGTTGCTTCCTACTGCAACTGAGCTACTAACCTACTATTTTGTGCCTCAATCTCTAAACGTCGAGTTTCAAGCTCTCTGTTGAGCTTCAACCTCTAATAGTTTGTTGGTTTATAGCTTCAATCTCTCTTTGTTGAGCTTCAGCCTCTAATATTTTCTGTTGGTTTTGAGCTTCAGCCTCTAATATTTTCTGTTGCCTTTCAAACTCACATTCTTTCTCTCGAGCTTCAAGCTTAGCATGTGCTGCTTGCGCTTCTAACTCAAGCCGCCTTAAAGCAATTTGCTCACTTGTCTCCTCTTTGACCTCATCTAGAAATTCTTCCCCTAACTCACTATTTTCTACTAAATGGGTTACTATGACTCAGAATTTGTGCCTTATTCATTTTATTGTTGGCTGTTAATTCTAGCTTATTTGCCATATTTATTAAGGCAGACTTTCTTAGGCTTTTAATTCCCTCAAAGTCTGGATTAGCCAACGACAACTCCACTTGATCCTCCATTGTTAACTAACACTTGGCACTTTACTGACTAAAATATTTAAACAGAATGGCACGGCACTACACACTTCACTTTAAATTGACACGACACTGAAAATTTGTATGGCCTCTCTGCACAAACAAAAATTAGGATGACTTGCCTTCAAAATCGTGAAGCGTAGGTTACTAGTTACACAGGACGACTCTGGCATGATATACTGCAAGTTTCTTAAAGCACACAGATTCCTAGGAAGGCAACGTTAGATTAGCAAAGTTTTTAAATGTATGTGGGAACAATCTCCCGGAACAGGCCCCCAAAATATGTAACGTACCTGTATGTACGGCTCGTTGTACTTAGAGACAAGAAATTAACGGTCTAGGGACATGAATATGACTCTGTATATAAACACGTGCAACCAGGGTAACCTCGTAGATACGTACATACAATATAATTAAAAGAAATACCCCAGGAAAAAATATCACCCATATATATAAACTATTTTAATTAAAATAAAAATTGGGTATTTATAATTAACATACTATTTCACTTCAAGTACCTGTATAACAGTAAGCAGAATGGCTCATTCAGATATATGAACTAAGACGTATGTATCGCCAGATAATTATACTACTGTACTAATAAAAACAGAAATAAGTACACAGAACAGACACTTGTCAGACAAGTTGACCCTACGCTCGTCTCCCAGTTACTGAGCTACGTGGCGTCAGGACACCCCCCACATTTGCTCCCTCCGCCTCATCCAGGATGAGGGATGGTAAATAAGGACTTTATAATATTTACAACTAATTGAACAACTACTTGTTCTGAAAACACATAATGAAAATAAAATATAATGGTTACTTTCAAAATATATAAGTTACAATGCCACCTGCTTAATTACAGTAATTTAGCAAATATATGAATATTAAAAAGTGACATCTGGAACTCCCATAACTGAACAGGTCCAGCAATTCTAATTTCCCGAATCTAACGGGTATTAGACGTGTGAAAAACCAACCGCGCCTCTGTCTCACTGATATTGCCACACCACACGATAATTTACAAAAATATAATATATATACATATACAGGTAATGATGAAATGGTACAAAATAAGTTTATTTAAATTTATATACGTATCCAGCTAGGAATACGTAACAGGGGGTTTGTCACGAAGTCCCTTTTCTCCAGATGTGTTACTATGTTTTTTCTCACGATCTTCTCCATCACCTTGCATGCTATACAAGTTAAGGACACTGGCCTGTAGTTCAGTTCCTTTTGTCTGTCACCCTTCTTGTTATTTGGGACTACATTAGCCGTCTTCCATATTTTTGGTAGGTCTCCCGTCTCCAGTGACCTACTATACACTATGGAGAGTGGCAAGCAAAGTGCTTCTGCACACTCTTTCAATACCCATGGTGAGATTCTGTCCGGATCATCAGTCTTTCTCGTATCCAGATCCAACAGATGCCTCTCAGTTTCATCCAACAGAAGCTGACGTGGGGAGCCCCGTCGGTTCCCTGAAGCTATCTGAACTGATATACAGTAATGCTATATTGTTGGGATCATCAATTACCGAGTTCTTAACCCTACCGGGACCATGAGCCAGAACCTGGTCTCCTCAGAGAGGTGCAGGGAGCAATGGCCAATGAGCACCTTACATTTAAAGCACGTCATACTTGCCATCAACCAGGGAAGGCCCCAGAAAAGGAAGATAGGTGAATTAAAACAGACCACTGTCTGGTTAAAATATGCAAGCTACATCCTCAAAATAGCAAATTAACTCCCACAAAAAGAAAACAAACAAACAAACAAGCAACACTTCATTCAACTAGCCCTCTTGGGGAGGGGGGGGGTGGGGTGTAGTTTGCAGCGCACCACTACAGTTCTTGAACTGATATGCTGGCGGCTGGACGTCACCTTTGGCCTAGGTTTCCTGTTGTGGATTTTTGCCGTGTGGCTGTTCCTGCATGTGTTGTGTGTTTGTCAGGTGTATTAGTGTACTGGAGCTGCACACACCTAGGGAACCCTTCTTTAGGTGCACCGTAAGTACTGCCCTTATGTTTCAGGGTTATCTTCCCTGTGGCTTTCGGGAATTTCTCCCCATTAGAGGGCTTCCTCATTTGGAGCTGTTCTCACCTGTGGTGTAGGCGGGGTCTCGGGCTTTCTGTCTTCCCCCAGGTTGGGGATGTTTGTTGCTGGTGGGGCGCACTACGGCTGGCACAGCTTGCATTACTATCACGCAACTGACGATGTTTCTCTGGTTGCTTGTTTGCTCATTGTAGGATTTCGTTTTTTTTCTTTTTTGGGTTGCCCCTGAGGTTTCATGATTGCTACTTGCAGTCGTTCAGCCTGCTACGGACAGGGTTTACTGGCTTGGCTGGCCCTATGCCTGGGCTTCCCGTTGGGCTTATTCCCTCAATGGGCCCTGGAAAACCCATGGGCTCGGTTGTGCCATGGTTACTTCTTCCGAGCTCACTCTCACCTTGTGCAATTTTGCAGGTTGCTCGTCGCCCTTGCCTCAGGGCGACTATCGTCCATTCTGCCTCTGCCTTGCTGCCTGTTGGGTTGGGTGACACCTTTGACCCAGAGTTCTGTGGATCATCTCGCTCCTCCCTTCTCTATTGTTCAGAGGGATCGGGCAGCTGCTGCATTGCATGTACAGTTTTCTCTTGCAACAGTACAGGTTGGTTGCCCGTTTGGGAGCCCCGGAGCTGCCGCACTTGGTTCTTCGGATTTCGTTTTGGGGTCGTTGGTCGTTTCGGCCTTGGTTCAGTCTGTGCCTCCTCTTCCTTCTCAGGTGGGCATGGTTTACCCTGCTCCTCCTTCTCTGCTTCATGCTTCCAAATGTCTGAGGGTTTCGGAGTCGGGGTGGGGTTTGGCTCTGGCGGCTTTGGGTGTTGCCCCTTCCGATGCAGGCATGGAGATGGTTGAGCCTCTCTTTCCTGCCAAGGCTTCAGAGTTGATCCAGTAGACTCCCTTCTTTGAAGCCTTTCTTCTGGGGCGGTGGATGTGGATGAGGGTTCTGCCCCGTGGCCTTTGTTGATCGTTTCTGGGGCTTGGGAAGGAGTCCGCTTGGAGCTCTAGGGTTCCTGTTGACCTCGCTTGGGCCCTTGTGCGCTCTGCTCAGGGGCTTCTTCTGCACAGGGGCTTCTACTGTACAGGAGGGGGTTTTCATACCCTCCTTTCCCTTATGCAGCTTCCTCCTAGGTTCATTTCCTGGGGGGCCTTTGGGTTCCTCGGATTTGTCCATTTGGAGGTTTTCTTCCTTTTGGATTTCCCCGGCAAAGGTTCAGGAGGCTTTCAGTGCTTGCCTCCTGTGAGACCTGGCTTAGGTTTTGGAGACCTTGGCTTAACGTCCGGTTTCCCTGGTCCCTGTTACCAGGGCTCTTGTTTCTCAGGTTGTCTGCACTCTAACCATTTAACCAGTCTAGCCATTAATTAACCGCAATTAAGTCTAGCCAGCCTGTGGTGTGCCCTCGTGCCTGTAATATTTGGTAGTTTCTCTTTAGGCTGTTTTTAATAATACAGTATGTCTTGGGACGATATTTGGGCACGGGGGTTTTAGAGGTCGAACAGGGTGCTGGCTGCTAGGTATCTCGGGACCGTCCCAATCCCTCCCCACAGAAAACCAGCATTGAATATAATGAAACGCCAATTTCTGGGCGAGTCCTGGAGGCTCCCTGGCATCCCTCCCTCCCTCCCTTTGGTCTGTGGCTTTCACAATTAAAGAACTGGATTGGTGGGGGTTGCCAGCTCACTGGGCCAGCTCCCGCTCTCCTCGTGGGATAGTGCTAATAAGCGGGGACCTAGTTGGATGACGTGTTGCTTGTTTGCTTTCTGCCTTAGGGAGTACTTTTAGTGTTTTGAGAAAATAGCTTGCATATTTTAACCAAACAGGGGTCTGTTTTGATTTGTCTACCTTTCTGGGCCCCTTCCCTGGTTGGTGGCAAGTATGACATACTGTACTTTAAATGTAAAGTGCTCATTGGCCATTGTTTCCTGCGCCTCTCTGACGGGGGCCAGGTTCTGGCTTGTGGTCCCCGGTAGGTTTAATAACTGTGACTGATAACCCTCAAATAATAAAGCACTATTTCAGTTCGAATAGCTTCAGGGAGCCTCTAGGGCTCACCCAAAAACTGGCATTTAATTACTGTACATTCAATGCTGGTTTTTCTGTGGAGAGCCCCTTTGGCTCCCCGGAGCTATTCTGAGATGATGTGTATACATTAGACTGTGGCAACAGTCAATCGAAGGAGATCCAAGCCTACCAGGGATCAGAGCCAGAAACTAGCCCCCTCAAGAGAGGCACAAGTAGCAATGGCCTAAAGACACCCCCATGTAATTGAAAGCAGTCTGTCAGCCATCTACCAGGTCAGGCACCCAGAAAGATAGGAATTTCAAAACAAACTATTGCTGGCCAAAAAATTGCAAAGCGAAAGCTGAAAAAGCAAACAGAACTCCCCAATCAAAAACCGGGAAACAAACATGACGTCACCACAACCCCCCCCCCCCTTCCTCTTCCCAGGAGGGGGACGGAGGGGTCCCAGACCTCCATGCCGGCAACTCTCCCTAGTTCAAAGACTGTTGTGATGGTGAACGGTCGATCGCTCTGGCTCCACTCTTTGTGCAGTGTTGTTGCTTTGTATTGGTGGTGTGTGAGCCAGGAGTAACATAAGAGTACTGGGACTGCATGCACCTAGAGCTTCCTTCCCTAGGTGCCCTGTAAGTACTGCCTTTGTGGCTTCAGGGTTATCTTCCATGAGCCGTTCAGGAGCAGCTACCTCCTTGTGGTTCTGTTGTTGCTCAGTGATTGCCCGCCCTTGGGGGTTCAGCTGGGGTGGTTCTTACTCCTGTTTTCCCTTGGGCAGGAGGTAGTTTTGTCACTGGCTGGGGCGCGAGGTACTGTGCAGCTGTCAGATATACACATAGCGACCGGTTCTGTTCACCTGGGGACATGCTTTTGCGGGTTTTTTCTCTTGTTTTTGTTTTGTTTTGCCTGGCGGGGGTCTGCCAGGTGTGGCGGTAGAACCACTAGAAGGTTTTTGGTGGCCCTCCACTAGGTCCCCGTGTTTGCACACGTCACAGGGATTCAGCGTTTAGATTGTTTGCTTGGTATCTCTGGGATAACCGGTTAGCAGTACCTCGCCTGGGCTTCCCTTAGCAGTCAGCCTAAGGGCCCTGGAAACCCCCACTGGGGCTCAGTGGTCCAATTTAGGAGACCTCTGAGTTCCACCTCTCCTTGTGCGAGTTTGAAGGTTGTTTTGTCCCTCTGTCTCAGGGTGACACTCACTGTCTACCTCCGCCTTGCTGCCTGTTGGGGTCTGTGACACCTATGACCCGGAGTCCTGCGAGTGGTGTTCTTTGCTTGTTCTCCAACTCGCCCAGTCCACTGAGACTGATATTTGGGTGCAGGCAGCTTTAGCATTGCATGCGTGGTTTCAGTTGCAGCAATGTGCGAGGGTGGTTGCATTTCCGGACACCCCGTTAAATTATACTGGTAGTGAGACTTAGGCGGCTTCGGGGCTTGCCCCTTCCGGATTGGCGGCGGAGACATTCAAGCCTGGTCCTCCTGCCGGCGATTTTGGGCCATGCCAGTGGGCCCCCTTCATTCCTGCTTTTCCGGTGGCCTCTGCTTTTTCTCCAAAGGCAGAGGGTTTGGAGGACGGCTCGGTCCCGGGTCCTGACGTAGAGGATTCCGGGGCTGAGGAGTTGACTTGGGGGCCCTGGGTCTCACTGGTCCCAGCTTGGGTGTTTGGTACCCTCGGTGCGGGGCTTGTTGTTACAGGGGGAGGGGTTTTCCTATTCCCCTCCCTGTATGATTTTGTTAAGAGTTAGACTCCTCCCCAGGTTCGGTTCCGAGTACCCTTGGGTTCTTCGGTTCCCTCCTGGAGGTTTTTAGCTTCCCGCATCCCATCGAGGAAGGTGTGAGAGGCCCCTTGCGGCTTACTTCCTGCAAGACCTGGATTACGCCTTGATGTTGAAGTCTTCTTCTTTTTGAGTTTGGCCCCTCTTTTTCCTTATTGGGTGTGTTAAAAGGTGCCGGAGTCTTCCTGGCTGGCAGACTGCTTTTTCTTCGTGGGGGGGCTTGGCATTCGTCCTGTCGGACTGCACACTTGAGTGGCAAGAGTTGCCTACGGTTGTTCAAGTTTTCCTGGGGGTGAGTTGGAGCACCTCGAGGCGTGCTTGTTCGCCCCCGTCCTTCCTTGTGATGTCGGCCAGGTGCGGCTTCACGTGCAGATTCCCTCCCTTTCGGCATCCCTGGTGGCTGAGGATTTGTGCCCCCATGGTCACTTGGCTTCGGTCTTGCATTTCTTTTCCTTGCTGGAGCTGTCTTCGGACTGGCTCGTGCTGAGTGTGGAGAAGCTGGGTTCAAGGCCAGGGTCCGGTGGGCTTGCTTCGGCAGCTCGGGTGCTGGCTGCTTTGGTGAAGTTGTGTGCGCCGTTTCTGAGGGAGGCGGTGTCAGTTCTTCGCTTATCGCCTCGCATGCTGACTGGCAGTGTTTGTCCAAATTTTGGAATTGTTTTGGGCCCTGGCTCTTAGATTTTCATCCCCTTTTTGTCCGTTGCTGTTTGCAGAGTCTGCGGTGGTGCATTTTCTGCAAGCGGCATCGTTTAGTTGACGGCTTTTGTCAGACTTGTAGGTTCTCTGGGGAGGGGGGCCATGGAGGTCTCGGGGTTCCTTCAGTCGTCGTAAGCCAGTAGTGCCAGATTCAAGGCCGACACCACCTCTGGAGCCGTCGGCATCTGGTCGGCGCAGTGATCACTCTCAGCGTTGGTTGGGCTCTCGTAGGGGTTGTTGGCCCTTTTGTGGGTTGCCCCATTGATAAGGCGATAGGGAAGGGAGGCTCGTGCTGTTTGCTCTTGCCTAGTCCCATGATTCGTGGGAATTTCGAGTCGTTTCCTCCGGCCTGCGGTGGAGTTGGGTCACTTCTCCTCCTTTAGGGGGGATCGGGGCTGGCAGGGCAGGCCTCTTCTCCTGTGCTCTGTCAGGTCATCCGGGAGTGGCTCTGTCAGGTCATAAAGGAGTGGATTCGCTTGGTTGTGGTCAAAACGACAACGTCCCTCAGGTGGGTTTCCCACCTGTTTTCAGTTTTGAAACTCGACTGTGTGGATCTGCAATTTATACTGGACTTGTTTAGTCTGAATCCCTGGGTCTTTTGCTCCTCTTTTCGGATGACCACTCTCTCAGGTCCGGCTGCTTTTGGCGCCGGGTGCCTGGATGGTGTGTCTGGACCTCCGGGACGAGTATTGGCACGTCCCGATTCATCCGGGGTTCAGGGACTGGCTCGGTTATGGCATGGCGCAACAAGCTTACCACTTTCGTTGCCTTCCATTCGGCTTGAATCTGGCACCTTGAGTGTTCACACGCCTTACCCGGGTCGTGGTGACCTGTTTGCTTCTGTTAGTGGTTCGGGTTCTGGCTTACCTCGACTCTTACCTGGCTCCCAGCCAGTCCGTGTTGTCTGCTCGCCAGGGATATGGTTCTTTCCCAGCACGCCAGGTTCGGGTTGTTGGTGAACTGGACTAAGTCCCATTTGGTTCCCTCTCAGGTTCGGATTTGGCTGGGTCTTGTGCGGGACTCTCGGACTGCTTCCTTGTCTCTCCCTCCTGCGATGCTGTTGTGGCTGCTGTCCCGCCTCCGGCTGTTTTTGGAGGGCACCCGGGTCACACGTCGAATTTTCGAGTTGCTGTGCGTGAGCCTGAACTTCGCTATTCTGATTTACCCATCGGGTCGAATCTGGTTCCGCAGCTCTTGCGATCGATGGCTTTGGATCCCGGGAGTCTTGTGTCAGCTGTTGCGTTGCCGGCTTCCTCTGCATGTTTTTCGGGGTTCTGTGCCGTGGCGCCTCCCCGAGCCCTCGCTTGATGTGTTCACGGATGCCTCGTCTCTTGGCTGGGGTTTTGTGACAAGTGCTTACCAGGCTGGGCAGAGTCGGTGGGATCCGTCCTTCCGTCAAGCTCACAGCACGGCACGGTAGTTTGCGGCGGTGTGGCATTCACTTCAGAGGATTCGGGTCGCTCGAGGAGCAACGATCCGGATCCATTCGGACTGCTCCCCAGTGGTTCATTGCCTGAACTGCGGGTGTTCGATGCAGTCCTTGGTTCTTTGGGGCTGGTCGCTTCGGATGACTCGTCTGCTGAGTTCTTGGGGTTTGGCTCTCCTGGCGGTTCATGTTCAGGGGGGTGTCAAACGTCCTGGCGGACAGCCCGTCTCGGTTCATTCCCCTTTTGGAATGGATGGCGGAATGGACGGTCGATGCTGACTCGTTCAGTTGGCATTGCCGGACATAAGAGTGCCCAGAGGTGGACCTCTTCGCATCGGCGTAGTCGAGGCGTCTTCCAGTTCATGTGGTGCCCTTCCCAGACTGCGAGGCCGTCGGGGTTGATGCCTTTCAGCTGGACTGGTAGAGATGGAATTACTTGTACCTTGTCCTACCGGTTCGGTTGTTGCTCTGGATCCTGGCTCGGTTGGAGTCTTACTAGGGGAGAGTCGTCCTGTTGGCTCGTTGGTGGCCGGCCCAGCCTTGGTTTCAGGTGCTTCTTGCTCGATGTCCGAACTCGAGGGTCTTTCCACGGCTCCGCCTCTTTCAGCAGATCTTTTCGGTTTGGTTCGTGGCTGGTTCGATCTTCTCCTCCACTCTTCGCGTCTGGTCTTTTTGACACGGGTGTATCACCACTTGTTTGGTGATCGGGTGGCTTCGTTAATGGTGTCCCACCTGCGAGTTTTGTCTAGACGGCAGTACTGTATGGAATTTCCTGGTAGTCCTTCGGCTTTTTTTGTCTTCGTAGGTTGTCTTCGATTTCTGATCGGGTTGTTTTGTCCTTTCTCTCTTGGTTGTTTCAGGACTGTCATATAGATGCAAAATACTGTCACCTTGTATCGTGTGGTGCTGGCGGAGTCGCTGCAGCTTGCATTTGGAGGTGGATGTCACTTCTGCTCCATTCCACAAGCTTTCTCGGGCGTTGTTTCACCCCGGCCTGCTCATGCGCCACCTGAGCCGTCCTGGTCATTGGACGGGGTGCTCTCTTCTCTCTTCTCGGTTTGTGGTGGCCCCCTCGGTTCAGGACTGTTTTTCTAAGGATCTTTTCTTGTTGACATTGGCCTCTGGGGGTCGGGTTGGGGAGCTTCATGCTCTCCTCTGGCACAGGGGTTTCTGCTCTTTCGGTCCTGGTGGTCGTTTCATTCGTTTGCAGCCTTCCCCTTCTTTTCTGGCGAAGAATGAGTGCTGCTTTCCGAAGGTGTCCTTGGGTTGTTGATGCTTGGTTGGTTCGGCCGGGGGTGATCATGTTTTTGTGTGTGGCTCTTCGTCGTTAATTGCACGCCACAGCCTCTGTGGCAGAGGATGCGCTTTGGGTTGACCCTGTTTCCCTTAGGATTATTCGGTCCTGCCAGCCTGCGGTCTATCCCCGTGCCCGCGCCTTTCGTAAGTTCGGCATTCGGCTGCTGTTTTGGTAATACACTATGTCCTGGCCTATCTTCGGGCACGGGGCTTTTGGAGGTTGATGAGGGTCCTGGTTGCGCGTTGCCTTGTTAATGTTCTTCTCGGGCGGTGTATAGTCTTGGGTCGCAGGTTGCGACCAGTTGTCTTGTCTTTTGAGTAGAGGAGCGAGTGACGACCACTTCTCAGGCGAGTCCCTTTTTTCCTTATCTTTGGTTAGGTAGCTCCGGGGAGCCAAAGGGGCTCTCCACAGAAAACCAGTGTTGAATGTAAAGAAATACTATTTTCTGGGTGAGACCCGGAGGCTCCATGGCATCCCTCCCTCCTTCCGGACGTTTTTTTTTTTTTTTGCGTTTTTGATACTCGGCCTCTGAACTGGGGAGAGTTGCTGGCGTGGAGGTCTGGGATCCTCCCCCCTTGTCCCCCTCCCGGGGAGGTGGGGGTTGCGCAGATGGATGTGCGGCAGTTGTGGTGACGTCATGTTTGTTTCCCAGTTTTTGATTTGGGGAGTTCCGTTTGCTTTTTCGGCTTTCGGTTTGCAATTTTTTTGGCCGGCAGTAGTTTGTTTTGAAATTCCTACATTTCTGGGTGCCTGACCTGGTAGACGGCAGACAAAGACTGCTTCCAATTACACGGGGGTGTCTTTAGGCCATTGCTCTTCGTCCCACTCTTGAAGGGGCCAGGTTCTGGCTCTGGTCCCCAGTAGGCTTAGAACTCCTTCGATTGACTGTTGCCACAGTCTAATATATACACATCAGCCCGGTATAGCTCCAGGGAGCCTCCGGGTCTCACCCAGAAAATGGCATTTGATTACATTCAATGCTGGTTTTTCCTTTGCAATATCCAGCTCAGAGATCAGGGCTCCTGGCAAGCTGTATGTGGGCTGTAATATTGCTTTTACAATTGCCTCCCTGGCTGTTCTGGCTGGGCATTCTTTGCACTCTTTAGTATCCCTTGTTTACTGCTTTGCAGAGCAGGCGAGTCCTTCCTCACCTCATTTGATATTGCCTCAATTAATAAATCACTTTTTATGGCCTGCTGGGCCACCCGCAACGCAGGGTAGGCCGGGTGTTGAAGTGAGCGCACAACCACACTTCAGTGTTTATACACTTTATAGTTTCTCACCTTAATTTTTGTGCTAAGCCATTTATTTTGGTATCAAATTAGTGCAAGATGTTGGCACACATTTTAAAACAAGTCCCATAATAATAAGAAAAAAAATGGAATTTTTACAAATATTTGGGGGATTGTGAATGGCATAAACGTCGTCTCCCAAATTACGTGTATTGGTTTAAGGACTGCAATAATGTTAGCCCCCAACCAAAGTGCTTACCTTTGTCAGCAAACAAATACAATTCAATCTTA
Organism: Procambarus clarkii; assembly: GCF_040958095.1. Classification (NCBI taxonomy): domain Eukaryota; kingdom Metazoa; phylum Arthropoda; class Malacostraca; order Decapoda; family Cambaridae; genus Procambarus; species Procambarus clarkii. The sequence continues at coordinate 11,093,780 of NC_091202.1, read as the reverse complement.
GAAATAAGACATTTGATCAATATCAAAGCACTTTTCTGAACAGAATCGTTTTATTTGTACTTTTGCACTCTTCCCCCCACATCATCTATCTCCCATGTACATATGTTCATTATTTTTGAATCGGCGTATGTGGTGTGGTCTGGATCTGGGAACCCTAAGGTGTGTATAATTCTGCTGCCGCCTGGTGGTGGTTAGCATAGATGGTAAACTAGGAAGAGACGTATTTAGTTAAAATATTTTAGCTGTCACTGGCAACTTCAATGACCGTGCAAGGAAGTTTGAAAAGTTTCTAATGGTTGGTGATTAGTATGCTGCATCCTGTCTAATTGTGCTATATACAGTGTTTTCTTTAATTTGTTTTCTGTTGTACAGTACTTGTAAATTTTAATTTGGAATGTAGCTGAAAAACCTGGATAAAAAAATAATAAAAAATTCTCCCACCAGCGTACCTCCAGTGTCGAGCTGTGCTGGCTCAAAGACTTCCAAAAATATGAGGGATGCTGAAGGTGGGAAGAAAGATGATGATGGGAGGAGTAAAGATCATTTGAATAGAGCATCATCATCTACAATGCTTACTGTTCCAACTTCCACCAGGAGGTCAAGGTCAGCCATTGTCTAATTTACTGTATTTTTTGTATATATATAAAGTACTATACAGTATCCACTCAATATAATGGCCTATATGGGGCTGTATTCTGGTCATTCTTGATCGTTGCTAATTCCATTAGTATTACAATGTTGGTTTTTTACTCGTATTCGGGATGGCAGCAGGATGAATGGTGGGTGGGCTGGCTGGCTAGGTCAATGGCCAGCCTGTTCTCACGAATGTTCCAAACGTCAAGAAACTGTCGTACTGAAGTGCCCTATCCTAACCTACCAGACCCATGAACAGAAAATGGGACATTGTCAATTTTTCAAGTTGCTATTATTTTCTTGCATAACAGTTTTTGTCCTTGGGTAAAGTATATAGCACGTTGCATCTTGATGTAAAGAAGACAGGTTGCATTGGCCGACACATTGGCTGGCTGTAAGTGTGGGCAGACAGGTGGGATGGATGATGGCAGGTAGGATGGATGATGGCAAGTGGGGGCAGGCAGGCAGGTGGGATGGATGATGGCAGGTAGGGGGGGGCAGGCAGGTGGGATGGATGATGGCAGGTAGGATGGATGATGGCAAGTGGGGGCAGGCAGGCAGGTGGGATGGATGATGGCAGGTAGGGGGAAGGGCAGGCAGGTGGGATGGATGATGGCAGGTGGGGGGGGCAGGCAGATGGGATGGATGGTGGCAGGTGGGGGGGGCAGGCAGGCAGGTGGGATGGATGATGGCAGGTGGGGGGGGGGGGAGGCAGGCAGGTGGGATGGATGATGGGAGGTAGGATGGATGATGGCAAGTGGGGGCAGGCAGGCAGGTGGGATGGATGATGGCAGGTAGGGGGGGGGCAAGCAGGTAGGGGGGGGGGCAGGCAGGTGGGATGGATGATGGCAGGTAGGATGGATGATGGCAAGTGGGGGCAGGCAGGCAGGTGGGATGGATGATGGCAGGTAGGGGGGGGGGCAGGCAGGTGGGATGGATGATGGCAGGTGGGGGGGGGGGCAGGCAGATGGGATGGATGGTGGCAGGTGGGGGGGGGCAGGCAGGCAGGTGGGATGGATGGTGGCAGGTGGGGGGGGGGCAGGCAGGCAGGTGGGATGGATGATGGCAGGTGGGGGGGGGGAAAGGCAGGCAGGTGGGATGGATGATGGCAGGTGGGGGGGGGGGCAGGCAGGTGGGATGGATGATGGCAGGTAGGATGGATGATGGCAAGTGGGGGCAGGCAGGCAGGTGGGATGGATGGTGGCAGGTGGGGGGGGCAGGCAGGCAGGTGGGATGGATGATGGCAGGTGGGGGGGAGGCAGGCAGGTGGGATGGATGATGGCAGGTAGGGGGGGGGCAGGCAGGTGGGATGGATGATGGCAGGTAGGATGGATGATGGCAAGTGGGGGCAGGCAAGCAGGTGGGATGGATGATGGCAGGTAGGGGGGGGGGAGGCAGGTGGGATGGATGATGGCAGGTTGGGGGGGCAGGCAGGCAGGTGGGATGGATGATGGCAGGTGGGGGGGGAGGCAGGCAGGTGGGATGGATGATGGCAGGTGGGGGGGGAGGCAGGCAGGTGGGATGGATGATGGCAGGTGGGGGGGAGGCAGGCAGGTGGGATGGATGATGGCAAGTGGGGGCAGGCAGGCAGGTGGGATGGATGATGGCAGGGGGGGGGCAGGCAGGTGGGATGGATGGTGGCAGGTGGGGGGGGAGGCAGGCAGGTGGGATGGATGGTGGCAGGTGGGGGGGCAGGCAGGTGGGATGGATGATGGCAGGTGGGGGGGGCAGGCAGGTGGGATGGATGATGGCAGGTGGGGGGGGGGGCAGGCAGGTGGGATGGATGATGGCAGGTGGGGGGGGCAGGCAGGTGGGATGGATGATGGCAGGTGGGGGGGGGCAGGCAGGTGGGATGAATGGTGGCAGGTGGGGGGGGGCAGGCAGGTGGGATGGATGGTGGCAGGTGGGGGGGGGCAGGCAGGCAGGTGGGATGGATGGTGGCAGGTGGGGGGCAGGCATTTGGGATGGATGGTGGCAGGTGGGGGGGGCAGGCAGGTGGGATGGATGGTGGCAGGTGGGGGGGAGGCAGGCAGGTGGGATGGATGGTGGCTGGTGGGGGGGGGTAGGCAGGTGGGATGGATGGTGGCAGGAGGGGGGTGCAGGCAGGCAGGTGGGATGGATGGTGGCAGGTGGGGGGGGGGGCAGGCAGGTGGGATGGATGGTGGCAGGTGGGGGGGGGGGAGGCAGGCAGGTGGGGGGGGGGCAGGCAGGTGGGATGGATGGTGGCAGGTGGGGGGGGGGCAGGCAGGCAGGTGGGATGGATGGTGGCAGGTGGGGGGGGGAGGCAGGCAGGTGGGATGGATGGTGGCAGGTGGGGGGGGAGGCAGGCAGGTGGGATGGATGGTGGCAGGTGGGGGGGACAGGCAGACAGGTGGGATGGATGATGGCAGGTGGGGGGGGCAGGTGGGATGGATGGTGGCAGGTGGGGGGGCAGGCAGGCAGGTGGGATGGATGGTGGCAGGGGGGGACAGGCAGGCAGGTGGGATGGATGGTGGCAGGTGGGGGGGACAGGCAGACAGGTGGGATGGATGATGGCAGGTGGGGGGGGGGCAGGCAGGTGGGATGGATGGTGGCAGGTGGGGGGGACAGGCAGGCAGGTGGGATGGATGGTGGCAGGTGGGCAGGTGGGGGAGCAGACAGGCAGGTAGGATGGATGATGGCAGGTGGGGGGGGGACAGGCAGGCAGGTGGGATGGATGGTGGCAGGTGGGATGGATGGTGGCAGGTGGGCAGGTGGGGGGGGGCAGGTAGGTAGGTGGGGGGGCAGGCAGGCAGGTGGGATGGATGATGGCAGGTGGGGGGGGCAGGCAGGTGGGATGGATGATGGCAGGTGGGGGGGGCAGGCAGGTGGGATGGATGATGGCAGGTGGGGGGGGGCAGGCAGGTGGGATGGATGATGGCAGGTGGGGGGCAGGCAGGTGGGATGGATGATGGCAGGTGGGGGGGGGGGGCAGGCAGGCAGGTGGGATGGATGATGGCAGGTGGGGGGAGCAGGCAGGCAGGTGGGATGGTTGTTGGCAGGTGGGGGGGGGGCAGGCAGGCAGGTGGGATGGATGATGGCAGGTGGGGGCAGGCAGGCAGGTGGGATGGTTGGTGGCAGGTGGGGGGGGGGTGGCAGGCAGGTGGGATGGATGATGGCGGGGGGGAGGCAGGCAGGCAGGTGGAATGGATGATGGCAGGTGGGATGGTTGGTGGCAGGTGGGGGGGGTGGATGATGGCGGGGGGAGGGCAGGCAGGCAGGTGGGGGACAGGCAAGCAGGCAGGTGGGGGGCAGGCAAGCAGGCAGGTGGGGGGCAGGCAAGCAGGCAGGTGGGGGGCAGGCAAGCAGGCAGGTGGGGGCAGGCAGGCAGGTGGGATGGTTGGTGGCAGGCAGGCAGGTGCGATGGATGATGGCAGGTGGGGTGGATGTGTGTGTGTGTGTGTGTACTTACCTATTTGTGCTTGCAGGATCGAGCTTGGCTCTTGGATCCCGCCTTTCTAGCCATCGGTTGTTTGCAGCAATGACTCCTGTCCCATTTCCCTATCATACCTAATTTTAAAATTATGAATAGAGTTTGGTTCCACAACCTGTTCCCCCAAGTGCATTCCATTTTTCCACTACTCTCACGCTAAAAGAAAACTTCCTAACATCTCTGACTCATCTGAGTTTCCAGTTTCCACCCATGTCATCTCGTTCTGTTATTATTACGTGTGAACATTTCATCTATTTCCACTTTGTCAATTCCTCTGAGTATTTTATATGTTCCTATCACATCTCCTCTCTCCCTTCTTTTCTCTAGTGTTGTAAGGTTCAGTTCCCTCAGACGTTCTTCATATCCCATCCCTCGTAACTCTGGGACAAGCCTCGTCGCAAACCTCTGAACCTTCTCTAGTTTCCTTATGTGTTTCTTCAGGTGGGGGCTCCATGATAGCATGGCATACTCTAAGACTGGTCTCACATAGGCAGTGTAAAGCGCCCTAAAAGCCTCCTCACTTAGGTTTCTGAATGAAGTTCTAATTTTCGCCAGTGTAGAGTACGCTGCTGTCGTTATCCTATTTATATGTGCCTCAGGAGTTAGATTAGGTGTCACATCCACTCCCAGGTCTCTTTCTCAAATCGTTACAGGTAGGCTGTTCCCCTTCATTGTGTACTGTCCCTTTGGTTTCCTATCACCTGATCCTATTTCCATAACTTTACATTTACTGGTGTTAAACTCCAGTAGCCATTTCCCTGACCATCTCTGCAACCTGTTTAAGTCCTCTTGGAGGATCCTACAATCCTCGTCTGTCACAACTCTTCTCATTAATTTTGCGTCATCCGCAAACATTGACATGTATGATTCCACTCCTGTAAACATATCATTTACGTAAATTAGAAAGAGGATTGGGCCCAGCACCGATCCTTGAGGTACTCCACTCGTTACTGTTCGCCAGTCCGACTTCTTGCCCCTTACCATTACCCTCTGGCTCCTTCCTGTTAGGTAGTTCCTTACCCATGCTAGGGCCTTTCCGCTTACTCCTGCCTGCCTCTCAAGTTTGTAAAGCAGTCTCATGTGCGGTACTGTATCAAAGGCCTTTCGGCAGTCAAGAAATATGCAGTCTGCCCAGCCTTCTCTGTCCTGCCTTATCCTTGTTACTTTGTCATAGAATTCTAAAAGGTTTGTTAGGCATGATCTCCCTGTCCAGAACCCATGTTGGTGCTTGTTTACAAACCCAATGCTCTCCAGGTGCTCAACAAGTCTTAGCCTAATTATTCTTTCAAGTATTTTGCAGGGGATGCTTGTCAGTGATACGGGTCTGTAGTTAAGTGCCTCCTCCCTATCACCTTTCTTGAAAATCGGTACGACATTTGCCTCCTTCCAGCAACTGGGCAATTCTCCCGACATAAGTGACTCATTAGAGATCATTGCCAGAGGAACGCTGAGAGCCTGCACTGCCTCTTTTAGTATCCACGGTGATACTTTGTCTGGTCCAACCGCTTTAGTTGCATCCAGTGTTGTCAACTGTTTCATTACCTCCTCTGCTGTCACCTCTATATCTCATAGTCTTTCATCTAGGGTAATCTCTTCTAACAATGGGAGCTGCTCAGGCTCGGTTGTGAACACTCCATGGAAACTTGCATTCAGTACCTCACAGATTTCCTTGTCGCTTTCTGTATATGCCCTTTCTGTTTTCCTCAGTCTTGTCACTTGGTCATTTACTGACATCTTCCTTCTTATATGGCTATGTAGTAATTTAGGTTGCTTTTTCGCTTTGATTGCAATATCATTCTCATAATTTCTTTCTGACACTAGTCTTATGTTAATGTAATCGTTCCTAGCTCTGTTACATCTAATCCTGTTGTCCTCTGTCCTTTGTCTTCTGTACTTCCTCCACTCCCTCCTGCTTCTCACTTTTGCTTTTTAACACTGTCTATTAAACCATGGGTTATTATATTCCCTCCTGCTTTTTTCCTTTACTCTTGGAATAAATCTCTCTTCAGCCTCCTTGCATTTCCATATGACTTGGTTCATCATATCTTGCACTGTTTTTCCTCTAATTTCTTCCTCCCACTGCACTTCTCCCAAGTAGTCCCTTATCCTTCTGTAGTCCCCTCTTCTGTAATCAAGTCTCCTTACTCGGACCTCTTGTCCTTTGGTCACAATTTTAACACTTTGAGGTTCCACAGACTGATTATCTCGTCACTCATTTTTCTACTGAATGTGTTCCAACGACGCAGTACTGAGTCACTCATTAAAATATTTTTTAAAAATTTAAATTTTATCAGATCAATCTGGTAGTGGTTTTAAAATAAGCGCCTTTAGATTGCACACAATTTGATACCAAAATCAAAGATATAACATGAAACTTGATGTCCAAACACTTGAAATATTATAAATAGGCCTATTGTCCAAATATTAAAATATTTGTTAAAATTCTATTTATTGTCCTATTATCTTGGGACTAGTTTTAAAATGCGCGCCGTTTTATTGCGAACAATTTGATACCAAAATGAAAGATGTAACACAAATATTTATGTCAGAACACTGGAAAGATATAAATAAATTTGTGATGATGAGCGTCCAGAATTAAAATATTTGTTAAAAATCCAGTTATTGCTCTATTATTCTGGGACTAGTTTTAAAATACTCGCCTTTTTATTGCGAACAATTTGATACCAAAACGAGCGACGTAGCACGAAATTTGATGTTATCAAATTGAACGAGTTGAACATTAGGTTGCAATGTACAAAATGGTGCTCGTTCACGGGTAACTTTAGGCTTTTCTGCGGGGAGGCACTCCAGCCTTTTGTACATTTTATTCATACACATCTGTAGGGAATTTAATTGCGAACACAATGATACCAAAACGAGCGACGTAGCACGAGAATTAAGGTAAAGAAATGGAACGAGAATGCACATGTTACTGATTTTGTGCGTTTTTGCCGACTTTACGCTTTGCTGTTGGGAGTCACGCTAGGCTTTTGGACATTATATTTATACACACCTGTAGAGAATTTAATTGCGAACACAATGATACCAAAACGAGCGACATAGCACGAGAATTAAGGTGAAAAAGCTGGAACGAGTATACACATTTGGGTGTCACCGCGCGCTTACCCGCACGGAGGGGCCACGATCCCCCTGTCAACCGCGAGTTTCCACAGAGCGCGAAAGTGTTAAGCTCCATCATGTAGTCAAAGACTAGGACACAATGGTCACTGGCTCCTAGTGGTATTTCATGTTCTAAATGCTCAATGTCTTCTACATTCTGGGTGAAAACGAGTTCTAATAGGCTGGGCGCATCCCCTCCTCTTTCCCTAGTTTCTTCCTTCACATGCTGTGTTAGGAAATTCCTGTCAATAACGTCTACTAGCTTCGCTCCCCAGGTCTCCTCCCCGCCATAGGAATTCTTCATTTCCCAATCTATCTCTCCATGATTTAGGTCCCACATGACCAGCAGCTTCGCTCTCATTCTATGCGCTTTAGTTGCTGCCCTCTGCAGTTCATCTATACACGCCTTGCTGCTGTCCTCGTACTCCTGCCTGGGCCTTCTACTGTTTGGTGGGGGATTGTATAGTAACAAGATTACAATCTTCTTCCCATCCACTGTCAGAGTTCCATGTATGGAGTTCGTGCTTTCATTGGTACCCGGATTTTCCAGCTCATCAAACTTCCATTTCCGCTTTATTAGGAGTGCAACTCCTCCTCCCTGTCTGTGTCCTTTCTTTTCTTATCACCTGGTACCCCTCTGGAAAGATTGCGTCCGAGATCATGCCATTTATTTTAGTTTCCACTATTGCCACTATGTCTGGGTCTGTCTCACTTACTCTTTATTTTATCTCTTCTGCTTTATTGGATACCCCATCAGCATTGGTGTACCAAACCTTGAGACTCTTCTTGGAAACTCTGGCACCAGAGTTCCTCCTTTCGCCGGGGTCTGGGGGGTACTGGGGGGCAAGTGAAGGCTGTGGGGGTGTCTGGGGGGCGAGTGAAGGCTATGGGGGTGTCTGGGGGGCGAGTGAAGGCTGTGGGGGTGTCTGGGGGGCGGGTGAAGGCCGTGGGGGTGTCTGGGGGGGGATGCTTGGGGGGTGCCTGGGAGTGCCTGGTAGGCGAATGGAGTCTGGGCATCTAGGGGGGTAGGAAGGGCATAATGGGTCTGAAAGTTAGGGAGAGTCCGAATGGCATAGGGGAGTTGAGAAATAGGGTGAGACTGAGAGTCAGCTAGAGGTTGAGAGGTTGGGGGGGAGAGGGATATTGAGGGCAGAGGGCTGAGAGGAGAATGGAGCATGGGTGCTGGGGGTGGAAGGGAGGGTGTATTAGTTAGGGGGGAATTGGGGGGTAGGTGGGGGTTTTGGGGTAGAAGAGGGGAAGAGGGAGATAGGGGGAAGGTGTTAGGGGGTCACAGGTGAGGGGGTTAAATGTGGGCTGGAGGTGCATAGGAGGGGTGAGGGTTGGGTGGGGTTTGTGGGTGAGTGGAAGAGGAGGGGTGCAGTGGAAGCTGGGATTGAGCAGATGAAAGTGAAGGCAATGGGGTAGAAGGGGCAGGGGAGTAGGAGGGGGTAGTAGTGGAGGGGGGATGGGAAGGTAAGTTTGGGGAGGGCATGGCTTGACCCACTGGGGTCGTTGACAGGTGTGATGTAGCAGGGGCAGGGGAGTTGTTGGGGAAGTGCAAATGTGGAAGGGGCAGGGGGGGTTTAGGGGGGGAGGATGTGAACTGGGAGGTGGCCTGGGAGGTCAGGTTACCTGAAAGGCTAGGGGTACGGTGTCATGCGTGCCATCTATTCTTGTGGGCTATTTGCTCATCTTTCGTCATAAACTTTTCAATAAACACATTGTAATGGGTTTCACTCCCTCTGAGTAAATGCTTGTTCCTCATTATGTACTCCACAGCCTCTTCATTGGAGAATTGCACCAGAACAGGTCTATTCTTGGTACAATTGTAAGGTCCAACCCGGCGGCTGATATCAACCTCATTTTCTGCCATTAATGCTCCAGTACATCTCAATATCTCATGCAATTCATATTTTTCCGTCTCTATTCTTTCTTGTCTTGTTGGTGCCCCAGATTCGAATAACCTGTGTATTATAATGGTCCTTCTCCTCAGTAATTCATTGTCATGCTGGTAGCCCGTCCCTTGGGGATTTCCAACCACACTCACTAACCCATCCCCCCCCCCCCCCCAATCCTCTGTCCTTAGCCATGCTGTTAATCCTTCCTAATTCGTTTGAGATCTGAGCACATTCCATCTCCCAGTCCTCTCTTCCCTTCCTAATCTCTTCCTGAGTATTGTGTGTGTGTGCGTGTGTGGGTGTGTGTGTGTGTACTCACCTATTTGTGCTTGCAGGATCGAGCATTGACTCTTGGATCCCGCCTTTCCAGCTATCGGTTGTTTACAGCAATGACTCCTGTCCCATTTCCCTCTCATACCTAGTTTTAAAAGTATGAATAGTATTTGCTTCCACAACCTGTTCCTCAAGTGCATTCCATTTTTCCACTACTCTCACGCTAAAAGAAAACTTCCTAACATCTCTGTGACTTATCTGAGTTTCCAGTTTCCACCCATGTCCCCTTGTTCTGTTATTATTACGTGTGAACATTTCATCTATTTCCACTTTGTCAATTCCCCTGAGTATTTTATTTGTCCCTATCATATCTCCTCTCTCCCTTCTTTTCTTTAGTGCCGTAAGGTTCAGTTCCTTCAGACGCTCTTCATATCCCATACCTCGTAACTCTGGGACAAGCCTCGTCGCAAACCTCTGAACCTTCTCCAGTTTCTTTGTGTTTCTTCAGGTGGGGGCTCCATGATGGGGCGGCATACTCTAAGACGGGTCTCACGTAGGCAGTGTAAAGTGCCCTAAAAGCCTCCTCATTTAGGTTTCTGAATGAAGTTCTAATTTTCGCCAGTGTAGAGTACACTGCTGTCGTTATCCTATTTATATGTGCCTCAGGAGTTAGATTAGGTGTCATATTCACTCCCAGGTCTCTTTCTCGAATCGTTACAGGTAGGCTGTTCCCCTTCATTGTGTACTGTCCCTTTGGTCTCCTGTCACCTGATCCCATTTCCATAACTTTACATTTACTGTGTGTGTGTGTGTGTGCGTGCACGTGTGTGTGTGTGTGTGTGTAATTACCTAAGTGTAATTACCTAAGTGTAGTTACAGGATGAGAGCTACGCTCGTGGTGTCCCGTCTTCCCAGCACTCTTTGTCATATAACGCTTTGAAACTACTGACGGTCTTGGCCTCCACCACCTTCTCACTTAACTTGTTCCAACCGTCTACCACTCTATTTGCGAAGGTGAATTTTCTTATATTTCTTCGGCATCTGTGTTTAGCTAGTTTAAATCTATGACCTCTTGTTCTTGAAGTTCCAGGTCTCAGGAAGTCTTCCCTGTCGATTTTATCAATTCCTGTTACTATTTTGTACGTAGTGATCATATCGCCTCTTTTTCTTCTGTCTTCTAGTTTTGGCATATTTAATGCTTCTAACCTCTCCTCGTAGCTCTTGCCCTTCAGTTCTGGGAGCCACTTAGTAGCATGTCTTTGCACCTTTTCCAGTTTGTTGATGTGCTTCTTAAGATATGGGCACCACACAACAGCTGCATATTCTAGCTTTGGCCTAACAAAAGTCATGAACAATTTCTTTAGTATATCGCCATCCATGTATTTAAATGCAATTCTGAAGTTAGAAAGCATTGCATAGGCTCCTTGCACAATATTCTTTATGTGGTCCTCAGGTGATAGTTTTCTATCTAGAACCACTCCTAGATCTCTTTCTTTATCAGAATTCTTTAAAGATTTCTCACATAATATATAGGTTGTGTGGGGTCTATGTTCTCCTATTCCACATTCCATAACATGACACTTATTAACATTAAATTCCATTTGCCAAGTGGTGCTCCATATACTTATTTTGTCCAGGTCTTCTTGAAGGGCATGACAGTCGTCTAAATTTCTTATCCTTCCTATTATCTTAGCATCATCTTGAGGTTATCTTGAGATGATTTCGGGGCTGTAGTGTCCCCGCGGCCCGGTCCTCGACCAGGCCTCCACCCCCAGGAAGCAGCCCGTGACAGCTGACTAACTCCCAGGTACCTATTTACTGCTAGGTAACAGGGGCATTCAGGGTGAAAGAAACTTTGCCCATATGTTTCTGCATCGTGCGGGAATCGAACCCGCGCCACAGAATTACGAGTCCTGCGCGCTATCCACCAGGCTACGAGGCCCCATCATCAGCAAACATGTTCATATAATTCTGTATACCAACTGGTAGATCATTTATGTAGACAATAAACATCACTGGTGCAAGAACTGAACCCTGTGGTTCAGTTCAGTTTCTGCATCGTGCGGGAATCGAACCCGCGCCACAGAATTACGAGTCCTGCGCGCTATCCACCAGGCTACGAGGCCCCATCATCAGCAAACATGTTCATATAATTCTGTATACCAACTGGTAGATCATTTATGTAGACAATAAACATCACTGGTGCAAGAACTGAACCCTGTGGTACTCCACTTGTGACATTTCTCCATTCCGATACATTGCCTCTGATTACTGCCCTCATTTTTCTATCAGTCAGAAAATTTATCATCCATGTTAGAAGCTTACCTGTCACCCCTCCAATATTTTCCAGTTTCCAGAACAACCTCTTATGTGGAACTCTGTCGAAAGCCTTTTTTAGGTCCAGATAGATGCAGTCAACCCAACCATCTCTTTCCTGTAATATCTCTGTGGCTCGATCATAGAAACTGAGTAAATTCGATACACAGGATCTTCCAGATCGAAAACCATACTGTCTGTCTGATATTATATCATTTCTCTCCAGGTGTTCTACCCATTTAGTTTTCATTAGTTTTTCCAATACTTTCACTATTACACTTGTCAATGATACAGTGTGTGTGTGTGTGTGTGTAATTACCTAAGTGTAATTACCTAAGTGTAGTTACAGGATGAGAGCTACGCTCGTGGTGTCCCGTCTCCCCAGCACTCTGTCATATAATGCTTTGAAACCACTGACGGTTTTGGCCTCCACCACCTTCTCACTTAACTTGTTCCAACCGTCTACCACTCTGTTTACAAAAGTGAATTTTCGTATATTTCTCCGGCAGCTTTGTTTCGTTAGTTTAAATCTATGACCTCTTGTTCTTGAAGTTCCGAGTTTCAGGAATTCTTCCCTATCAATTTTATCTATTCCTGTTACTATTTTGAATGTAGTGATCATATCGCCTCTTTTTCTTCTATCTTCTAGTTTTTGCATATTTAATGCCTCTAATCTCTCCTCGTAGCTCTTGTCCTTCAGTTCTGGGAGCCACTTAGTGGCATGTCGTTGCACCTTTTCCAGTTTGTTGATGTGCTTCTTAAGATATGGGCACCATACAACCGCTGCATATTCCAGCTTTGGTCTAATAAAAGTCGTGAACAATTTCTTTAGTATTTCTCCATCCATGTATTTAAAAGCAATTCTAAGGTTAGAAAGTGTAGCATAGGCTCCTCGCACAATGTTCTTAATGTGGTCCTCGGGTGACATTTTTCTATCTAAAACCACCCCTAGATCCTTTTCTTTATCAGAATTCTTTAAAGATTTCTCACATAATTTATAGGTTGTGTGGGGTCTATGTTCTCCAATTCCACATTCCATAACATGGCATTTATTCACATTAAATTCCATTTGCCAAGTGTTGCTCCATATACTTATTTTGTCCAGGTCTTCTTGAAGGGCATGACAATCATCTAAGTTTCTTATCTTCCCTATTATCTTAGCATCATCAGCAAACATGTTCATGTAATTGTGTATTCCCACTGGTAGATCGTTTATGTAGACAATGAACATTACCAGTGCAAGAACTGAACCCTGAGGTACTCCACTCGTGACATTCCTCCAATCCGATACCTTGCCTCTGATTATGGCCCTCATTTTTCTGTCAGTTAGGAAATTTTTCATCCATGTTAGTAGCTTACCTGTCACTCCTCCAATATGTTCCAGTTTCCAGAACAACCTCTTATGGGGAACTCTGTCGAAAGCTTTTTTTAGGTCTAGATAGATGCAGTCAACCCAACCATCTCTTTCCTGTAAAATCTCTGTGGCTCGATCATAAAAACTGAGCAAGTTCGTTACACAGGATCTTCCAGATCGAAAACCATATTGTCTGTCTGATATTATGTCGTTTTCCTCCAAGTGTTCTACCCATTTAGTTTTAATTATTTTTTCCAATATTTTGACTATTACACTTGTCAATGATACAGGTCTATAATTAAGGGGGTCTTCCCTGTTTCCACTTTTGAAGATTGGAACTATGTTAGCCTTTTTCCACACATCTGCTATAGCTCCTGTACACTATAGGGATTTTCAGGGATGCCTGAAAAATCAGTTGAAGTGGAATGCTGAGCTCAGGTGCACATTCTCTCAGACCCGGTGAAACTCCATCTGGACCAATTGCTTTCTTCTTACTTAGCTCCTTGAGCATTTTTTCCACTTTGTCTCTAGACACATCTGTGTGCCCTATGTTGTTCTCTGGAATTCGTATTGTGTCTGGTTCCCCTAAAGATTTCATTTTGTACAAACATACTTTGGAACTTTTGGTTTAATGTTTCACACATTTCATTTTCATTTTCCGTAAATCTATTTCACGTTTTCAACCTCTGAATAATATCCTTTGCCTGCAATTTGTTGTTTGAATTTAGAGAATAGACCTGGTTCTGTTTTACATTTGTCTGCAATCCCTTTTTCAAAACTTTTATGCCTCTCTTCTCATTGCCGTGTAGTTGTTTCTCGCATCTTTGTATCGCTGGTATGTTTGGGGGTTCGGCCTTTTCCTATATTGATTCCATTTTTGTGTCTTTTGGTCTCTGGCCCTCTTGCAATTTCTGTTGAACTAATCCTGTTTCCTAGTTCTGTATCTCTGCTTTGGTTTAAATTCTTTTGTGCCTCTTTACCTTGAGGTTACCTTGAGGTGCTTCTGGGACTTAGTGTCCCCGCGGCCCGGTCGTCGACCAAGCCTCCTGGTTGCTGGACTGATCAACCAGGCTGTTGGACGCGGCTGCTCGCAACCTGACGTATGAGTCACAGCCTGGTTGATCAGGTATCCTTTGAAGGTGCTTATCCATTTCTCTCTTGAACACTGTGAGGGGTCGGCCAGTTATGCCCCTTATGTGTAGTGGAAGCCTGTTGAACAGTCTCGGGCCTCTGATGTTGATAGAGTTCTCTCTCAGAGTACCTGTTGCACCTCTGCTTTTCAACGGGGGTATTCTGCACATCCTGCCATGTCTTCTGGTCTCATGTGATGTTATTTCTGTGTGCAGGTTTGGGACCAGCCCCTCAATTATTTTCCACGTGTAAATTATTATGTATCTCTCCCGCCTGCGCTCAAGGGAGTACAGATTTAGGCTCTTTAGCCTAAAGTAATTCCCAGTAATTTAGATGTTTTAGTGAGTAGATTCTAGCAGTAAAGGATCTCTGCACGCTCTCCAGGTCAGCGATTTCTCCAGTTTGAAAGGGGCTGTCATTGTGCAGTAGTACTCCACTCTAGAGACCACAAGCGTTTCGAAAAGTATCATCATCGGTATAGCATCTCTAGTGTGAAAAGTTCTTGTTATCCAACCTGTCATTTTTCTTGCAGTTGTGACGGCTACTTTATTGTGTTCTTTAAAGGTAAGGTCTTCCGACATGAGTACACCCAAATCCTTTACATTGCCTTTTCGTTCTATGTTATGATTTGCCTGAGTTTTGTACGTGGTTTCTGTTTTTATATTTTCAATTTTTCCATAGCGCATGAGCTGGAACTTATCCTCGTTAACACCATATTATTTTCTGTAGCCCATAGAAAGACCTGATCTACATCTGATTGGAGGTTTGCCGTGTCCTCTATGTTGCCAACTCTCATGAAAATCCTAGTGTCATCTGCAAAGGATGATACAGTGCTATAGGTTGTGTTCTGGTCTATGTCCGATATGAGGATGAGAAAAAGTACTGGAGCAAGCACAGTACCCTGGGGGACTGAGCTCTTCACGGTTGATGGGCTGGATTTTATTTTGTTGACGATTACACATTGGGTTCTGTTAGTCAGGAAATTGTAGATCCATCTGCCTATTTTCCCAGTAATTCCTTTTGAACGCATTTTATGTGCAATAACACCATGGTCACATTTATCAAAGGCTTTTGCGAAATCTGTGTAAATTACATCAGCATTTCGTTTGTCTTCCATAGCATCTAATGCCATATCATAGTGGTCCAGCAACTGCAACAGGCAAGAGCGCCCTGTTCTGAAACCATGTTGTCCGGGGTTATGGAGATGCTGTGATTCCATGTATTTTGTGATCTATCTTCTTAGCACTCTCGCAAAAATTTTTATGACGTGCGATGTTAGTGCTATCGGTCTGTAATTTTTTGCCTCTGCCTTATTTCCTCCTTTACGGAGTGGTGCTATCTCTGCTGTTTTTAGTATGTCAGGGATAACGCCAGTATCTAGGCTTTGTCTCCACAGAATGTCAAGGGCCTGCGATAGTGGTTTTTTACAGTTCTTGATGAATATGGAGTTTCAAGAATCCGGGCCTGGTGCAGAGTGCATAGGCATACTGTTTATGGCTTCTTCAAAATCTAGTGGGGATAGGGCGAAGTCTGATACTTATATGATTTGATGTTGGTATCATATCCATGAAAAATTCATTTGGGTTATCAATCTTTAGTGCATTTAATGGCTCGCTGAAAAGAGTCGTACTGCTTCCTCAGTAACTCGCTCATTTCTTTGTTGTCATCGGTGAAAGTTCCATCTCCCTTTCGCAGGGGCCCGATACTAGATGTGGTTTTTGATCTTGATTTTGCATAGGAGAAAAAATATTTCGGATTTCTTTCTATTTCACTGATGGCCTTGTGCTCTCTTTGCCTCTCCTGGGTTTTGTATGATTCTTGTAGCTTGAGTTCAATTGTTTCTATTTCTCTACCTAACCTTCTTCGCCGTTCTTGAGATAGGGTGCGACTCTCAAGTTGTTCCGCGATTCGTTTTCTTCGCCTATATAGGGAACGACATTCCCGTTCCAATCTGCATCTCTTTCTCTTTTTTTCTTAGGGGTATGCGGTTTGAACATATTTCTAGTGCTACTGAGATTATTTTTTCCAGGCACTGGTTCAGGTTTGCATTTTCTAGCTGTTCTTCCCAGTTTATTTCTGTGAAGTCCTGGTTTATTTGCTCCCAGTTTATCTGTTTATTATTGAAGTTGAATTTGCTGAAATCTCCTCCACTGGGAATCTGGACTGGTTTTGAAGGTCCATTCCCCATGGTTGTCAGAACTTCAATTAAGTTGTGATCTGAGTAACAGGTATTTGTAATCATTATGTTCCCGATCAACTCATCATTATTAGTGAAAATGAGGTCCAGCGTGTTCTCCTTCCTAGTTGGTTCTACTATTTGCTGGTTTAAGGCAAACCTATCGCACATCCGTAGCAGGTCATTTGCATGTGCCTGTTCATTTAGGCTACTTCCTGGTATTCTTTCTGATATTACTGTATTAGCCAGGTGTTTCCATTTCAGGTGCCGTAGGTTGAAGTCCCCAAGCAGAATGATGTTCGGAGCTGGATTTGCGAGGTTTTCCAAGCAGTGCTCTATTTTCATTAGTTGGTCTTTAAACTGCTGAGGGTTTGCCTCCGGCGACTTATATACAACTACATTTAGGATCTCTATTTTGACTATCAGCACTTCCACGATATCGTTTGAGGTGTTTGCCAGCTCAGTACAGATGAGTGTGTCTTTGATGTAGAGGCTGACCTCACCCTGAAGCCGGTGTTTCCTATCACATCTTAAAAGATTGTACTCTGAGATCCATATTTCACCATCAAGGTAGTCCTTTGTGTGAGTTTCCGTTAGGGCTGCAAACACTGCATTTGCCTCATGAAGGAGACCATCTATAAAGTGAACTTTGTTGGATTTGCGTGTTTTTATACCCTGGATGTTGGCAAATATAAATGTTATCGTGTTAGTGGAAGTGCTGGATGCTTTACTTGGTGTTAATATCTGAGGCTCTGGTAAGGAGGCCACCGTGTTTGCGTCGTCTCTAGCATTTGACCGAGTTGGTGGTAGAGTCTGGTCATTTTTAGCCATTCTTCTCCTCCTCCTCTTGCTAAAAAATTATCCCGGTCGATGGAGTAGTGGCTGTTTTCATAGTGGTAGTCTGTCGGTTTTATTCGCCTGGTACCTCTTATATGAAAAGCTGGACATTCAGCATTGAAGCACTCTTTCCTGTCCAAAGAGTTCTTGCAAATTTCTGGGTGAAAGAATTCACAGCTTTTGGTACATTTACCTGTATTGAGGAGGTTTCTGCACTTTCTAGGGTGATCGTATGTACATGTTCCATTTATTCTTCCCGATTCCCCATGCTTACAGGTAGCCCATTTGTAATACCAACAGATTTTGGGGCCTTGTTTTGTTTGTTTCCCTTTGCCAGGGACCGCACTCTGCTGCGGCGTCCCAGACACTGTGCCCTGCTCCGGTGCCTGTGACACCGCGCTCTGCTCCTGTGACTGTGACACCGCGCTCTGCTCCGGGGCCTGTGACACCGCGCTCTGCTCCGGGGCCTGTGACACCGCGCTCTGCTCCGGGGCCTGTGACACCGCGCTCTGCTCCGGGGCCTGTGACACCGCGCTCTGCTCCGGGGCCTGTGACACTGCGCTCTGCTCCGGGGCCTGTGACACCACGCTCTGCTCCGGGGCCTGTGACACCGCGCTCTGCTCCGGGGCCTGTGACACCGCGCTCCGCTCCGGGGTCCCCGACTCCGCGCTGTGCTCCGGAGCCTGTGACACCGCGCCCTGCTCAGGCGTCCCCGACTCCGCGCCCTGCTCAGGCGTCCCCGACTCCGCGCCCTGCTCAGGCGTCCCCGACTCCGCGCCCTGCTCAGGCGTCCCCGACTCCGCGCCCCGCTCAGGCGTCCCCGACTCCGCGACCCGCTCAGGCATCCCTGACTCCGCGCCCTGCTCAGGCGCCGCTGCCACCGAGCTCTGTGCCACATCTGGTTGTACCTTGGCGTCATGTACAGTTTGTTTGAAGACATTAAAATTGCTATGCAGGCATTAATTAGTAATTCTCTGTTTTCGGCAGGAGTTTTATCCAGGATTTCCATCAATTTCAAAAAAGTTACATCATCCTTTTTGCAGAGCCAGTACACAGAGTGGTCACTGGGACCATTTCTCCTTGAATTGTTAGTCATGTTGGCACATTTTTTGTGTATGGCTGCTGAACAGAGTTGGCATTGAAAGCTCTGTTGGTAATCTACCTTCATGTTGCATTCTATGCACGTTTTTATCAAAGCCATTTTTTGAACACTTCTGTTCAGTGGTGATGGTCTTACAAGGTGGGGGGGGGGGTTGACCGCGGATGTTGACCGTGGGTGCTGGCCGTGGGTATTGACCGTGGTGTTTACCAACTTGAGACAGGCCTGGAGGAGGCTGTATGGATGGCCAGTGTTGCTACCACGTGTCGCACTCTTAATTTGTTTTGTTCACTTGTTAGATTACATTACTTGCTTTTTCCCACTAGTTATCTTACAACGGAGGCGTCTAGTTTCTGTGTCTGGGCACTAGTTACCTGAGTACGTTACATTATTTGAAAGAATACACACACAGAGGGTACTGGGGTGGGCCTACCTCCAAATGGCCCTTGTTTACATACACACGACGGACTTATTTTGTGTATAATTTTTCACTTGATATTAAAATATATTAATTTTTGTTATAATAGACACAGGTTTTGCATAGAGAGCTTAGCACTATGAGCACTGATTACTTGATGGTTCAATAGCGAGAGATGTGATTTATTGACGACTTGGCAACTATTACCTAAGGCCTCCTGGCACCACGAGGGCAGGCGTTGACTACACACGAATTTCACTTATTTTTTTCTTGAACACAAACGGTCGGATGGTAATCACTATGATATATTGATTAATATGGTGAGACACACTTTAAAAGTTATCTGACTGTGTTTAGTTCCTGTATCACTGAAATATCCCGAGTTATATATTGTTTTCCGCGTAGCTCGCACCGTGTGGCCCTTCCCCTCTCACACCCAGAACAACCCCCTCTATCATATATTTCACAAAACTTGACATACATCTCATTTACTTCCTTGCCTATCAACAAGTCTGTCCAATTATACTCGCTAAAATTTTTTCTAAGGTTGCCATAATGTCCTCTCCTGAAGTCAGGTTTTTCAACTGCTTCAACCTCCTTATTTTCTTCCAGATTATAATGCATTGCATACTTTATTCCCAAAAAGACATGGTCACTTTTACCCAAGGGAGGAAGGTACTGAATGTCAGTACCTTCCATTATACGGGCTTGCCTACCCCTATCACTTTGTCGAAAAAAGAATTGATTTCTTCTTCGTTTCTGCTCTCATTTAGATGTGTTGCCTCTCCGAGGTTTAATTTCAGCTTCTCTGTCCTCTCTTGAAAGATCAAGATCAAGGTGTGTGTGTTTATATAAAATGTATGTATGGTTAATATTGCTTAACACTTTTATTTTTTCTGTTTGCATTAATGTATTCTATAATAAAATAAGTTTATTAAAAGTACAGTAATTGAAACTGTTGCAACAAAATTTAAAATATATATATATATTGTGTGTGTGTAAGTACTGTGTATACATTATTTACCCTTTGTCATTGTATATACTGTTCAGGGTGTCCTGTACCAGACTGTCTGGCGAGTCCAAGACTCCAACACAGGCAAAATCATCTGGTAGATCTTCAGCATCGTTTAAGCTTACAGTGGGCTCCAATACACCAACTCCAGGCAGCTCAAGAAGATCAAGCTCGAGCCATGGAAGACTCACAAACACTGCTCAACCCCCAGTATGTTATTCATGAAACTATAGTGAAGACTTATGGTTCTAATTTAATGCCTTTTTATATTTGTTGGTTAATATGGTCAGTTTTAAATCAAAACAATGATTGCCCAATACATTAGGACATAAGCTAATTAACCATTTGGAGGTCCCTTCCTCGCCCCCAACCCCAGAAAAGAAAGTATATAACCTGCAGCATTACATAAAACTATTACCATATATTACTGCAGTGCATTGGGTGCCAGGGAGACTTTCTGGGCAATATCTGAGATTATAGCACTGGCATCCCTGGGGTCACAGTTGATATGCAATGCTGATGAGACTTTCTGTACTTACCAGTATCAAGTTTTTCATCTAAGGGGTAGAACATTGCATGGGTATTTAAAGCATGAATGCACTTAATGTTAAACTGCCCAAGAGGTCTTTATAAAGGAAGTTACAAACAAATCTGTCAGAGAAATATCTCTGACAGATTCCCGCTTCAGTCCGAAAGCTAGGCTTCAACCAACGCGAAAAAAATGTCGACCGGTGAGAGGGAGGGTTGCCAGGAAGCCTCCGGGGCTCACTCAGAAAATGGCGTTTCATTACATTCAACGTTGGTTTTCTGTGGGGGAGCCCCTACGGCCCCCTGGAGCTTCATACCCAAAGATAAGGAAAAGAAAGGGCTAACCCGGGAGGCGACCACCACAAACTCTGCAACGCGAAGCTGAGACAACAGGTTGCAACCTGCAACCCAAGGCAACAAGAACGCACAGGAGCAGACGCGCATAAAGAATGGGCGGCCAAGAACCTGTGCAACCCTCAAATCCCTGCGCCCAAAATGAGCCCTAGACGTCGCCAACACAGCAGCAAAAGCCGCAAATGTCTGAACAGCACGGGCGCAAAGACAGACCGCAGGCTGGAAGAATGAAAAACTCTGCTGATGACCTGGGAGACCCGAGCCATGAAAACAGGGAACGAGGGGAACCGGATCAACCACAGCGCATTTCCAGACACGTTACGCAGGCAACGGCAAAAAGCACAACCGGACAACACAGAACGCACCCCCGGCCAAACCAATCGAGCATCAATAACCCAAGAACCCCTCCAGAAAGCAGCCGTCTCGACCGTCGCCGGGACGGAGAAAGGCTGCACGTACAAATCTACCACCAGTACCAAAGAGCAGAAACCTGAACCGAAGGGGCTACCACAAACTGAGGAGAAGATAAGAAGGCACCCTGATCAAGGAGCAGGACGGCTCAGGCGACGCATGAGCAGGCTGGAGGTGAAACAAAACACGAGAAAGCGTATGAAACGTCATACTGTCGCCAAGACGAAGCTCGCAGGTGGGACACCGTCAACAAAGCCACCTGAACACCACAGAGATGGTGATACCCACGTCAAAATACCAGACACGAAGAGCCGAGGAGAAGGCCGAACCAGTCACGTACAGGACCGATTCAACCTGCTGAAAGAGGCGGAGCCGCGGGAAAACGCCCCGGGTTCGGACACCTATCGAGCAGCGTCTGAAAATAAGGCTGGGCCGGCCACCAAGGAACCATAAAGACTGCTCTCGTGGCAATGGGCTGCAACCGAGCAAGAACCCGAAGCAACAGCTGGACCGGGAGAAGAGGAACAGGTACCCCCCACCTCCTTACCTACCTTGAGGTTACCTTGAGGTGCTTCCGGGGCTTAGTGTCCCCGCGGCCCGGTCGTCGACCAGGCCTCCTGGTTGCTGGACTGAACCAGGCTGTTAGACGCTGCTGCTTGCAGCCTGACGTATGAGTCACAGCCTGGTTGATCAGGTATCCTTTGAAGGTGCTTATCCAGTTCTCTCTTGAACACTGTGAGGGGTCGGCCAGTTGTGCCCCTTATGTGTAGTGGAAGCGTGTTGAACAGTCTCGGGCCTCTGATGTTGATAGAGTTCTCTCTGAGTACCTGTTGCACTTCTGCTTTTCAACAGGGGTATTCTGCACATCCTGCCATGTCTTCTGGTCTCATGTGATGTTATTTCTGTGTGCAGGTTTGGGACCAGCCCCTCAATTATTTTCCACGTGTAAATTATTATGCATCTCTCCCGCCTGCGCTCAAGGGAGACTAAAGAGCCTACTCAAGGGAGTAGGCTCTTTAGTCGGTCCCAGTAATTTAGATGTTTTACTGAGTGGATTCTAGCAGTAAAGGATCTCTGCACGCTCTCCAGGTCAGCAATTTCTCCAGCTTTGAAAGGGGCTGTCATTGTGCAGCAGTACTCCACTCTAGAGAGCACAAGCGTTTTGAAAAGTATCATCATCATCGGTATAGCATCTCTAGTGTGAAAAGTTCTTGTTATCCAACCTGTCATTTTTCTTGCAGTTGTGACGGCTACTTTATTGTGTTCTTTAAAGGTAAGGTCTTCCGACATGAGTACACCCAGATCCTTTACATTGCCTTTTCGTTCTGTTATGATTTGCCTGAGTTTTGTACGTGGTTTCTGTTTTTATATTTTAAATTTTTCCGTAGCGCGTGAGCTGGAACTTATCCTCGTTAACACCATATTATTTTCTGTAGCCCATAGAAAGACCTGATCTACATCTGATTGGAGGTTTGCCATGTCCTCTATGTTGCCAACTCTCATGAAAATCCTAGTGTCATCTGCAAAGGATGATACAGTACTATAGGTTGTGTTCTTGTCTATGTCCGGTATGAGGATGAGAAAACGTACTGGAGCAAGCACAGTACCCTGGGGGACTGAGCTCTTCACGGTTGATGGGCTGGATTTTATTTTGTTGACTATTACACATTGGGTTCTGTTAGTCAGGAAATTGTAGATCCATCTGCCTATTTTTCCGGTAATTCCTTTTGAACGCATTTTATGTGCAATAACACCATGGTCACATTTATCAAAAGCTTTTGCGAAATCTGTGTAAATTACGTCAGCGTTTTGTTTGTCTTCCATAGCATCTAATGCCATATCATAGTGGTCCAGCAACTGTGACAGGCAAGAGCGCCCTGTTCTGAAACCATGTTGTCCGGGGTTATGGAGATGCTGTGATTCCATGTATTTTGTGATCTATCTTCTTAGCACTCTCTCAAAAATTTTTATGATGTGCGATGTTAGTGCTATCGGTCTGTAATTTTTTGCCTCTGCCTTATTTCCTCCTTTATGAAGTGGTGCTATCTCTGCTGTTTTTAGTATGTCAGGGATAATGCCAGAATCTAGGCTTTGTCTCCACAGAATGTGAAGGGCCTGCAATAGTGGTTTATTACAGTTCTTGATGAATATGGAGTTCCAAGAATCCGGGCCTGGTGCAGAGTGCATAGGCATACTGTTTATGGCTTCTTCAAAATCTAGTGGGGATAGGGCAACGTCTGATATATGATTTGATGTTGGTATCATATCCATGAAAAATTCATTTGGGTTATCAATCTTTAGTGCATTTAATGGCTCGCTGAAAACAGAGTCGTACTGCTTCCTCAGTAACTCACTCATTTCTTTGTTGTCATCGGTGAAAGTTCCATCTCCCTTTCGCAGAGGCCCGATACTATATGTGGTTTTTGATCTTGATTTTGCATAGGAGAAAAAATATTTCGGATTTCTCTCTATTTCACTGATGGCCTTTTGCTCTCTTTGCCTCTCCTGGGTTTTGTATGATTCTTGTAGCTTGAGTTCAATTGTTTCTATTTCTCTACCTAACCTTCTTCGCCGTTCTTGAGATAGGGTGCGACTCTCAAGTTGTTCCGCGATTCATTTTCTTCGCCTATATAGGGAACGACGTTCCCGTTCCAATCTGCATTTCTTTCTCTTTTTTTCTTAGGGGTATGCGGTTTGAACATATTTCTAGTGCTACTGAGATTATTTTTTCCAGGCACTGGTTCAGGTTTGCATTTTCTAGCTGTTCTTCCCAGTTTATTTCTGTGAAGTCCTGGTTTATTTGCTCCCAGTTTATCTGTTTATTATTGAAGTTGAATTTGCTGAAGTCTCCTCCACCGGGAATCTGGACTGGAATCGACCAGTCCTGCCAAAAAGCATCCACCGTGAATGCCTCGCAGGTGGGTAAGGGCGCCACATAAAATGGGCGACGCCTAGACCACGCCGACTCGAAGACGTCCACGGCCAGGAGTCCATGCGTCCGACAGAGCCAACAAAACGAGTCGGCGATGACTGGCCAATCCGCGAACAAAGGAATGAACCGAGACAGCTGTCCGCCAGGACGCAGGACACACCCCAGTCATGAACCTCACGGTTAGCCAAACCCCGAGAATCCAGCAAACGAGCCACTACGGAACCAACCCCAAAGGTCAACACCCTTGGTTCCTGCAAAACCCTGTGGTTCCGGCAAAACCCTGTGGTTCCGGCAAAAACCACCAGAGAACAGTCCGGACAGAGTTGAATGGTAGAGCACCGAGTGACCCAAACCCTCCGAAGCGCAAACCAGACAGCCACCAACTCCCGAACCGTGCTATGAGCCCGATGGACGGACAGATTCCACCATCCCCGGCCGACCTGGTGAGCACTGGTCACAAAGCCCCAGCTGAGAGATGACCCATCCGTGAACACATCGAGCGAAGGCTTGGGGAGGTGCCAAGGAGGCACGGAACCCCGAAAACCCCAAAGAGGAAGCTGGTGACGCAGCACCAACACAAGATCCTCGGAGGAACAAACTCAACGAATGCAAGAGGCGGAAGGGGAGTCTCCGAAGGAACCAAACAGACGCCGAAGCCAAACCTGACCCCAAGGGCAGACCAGCACATCGAAGTTCAGACTCCCGCACAACTGCTCAAGCAACCGCTGAGCAACCTGGGACCCCCTCATGTACAGCCGAAGGCGGGACCACAGCTGCAGTAACACTTCTGGAGGGAAAGACAATGAGTGGCCCAATAGCCCTAAACAAGGCCCAGGTCCGAACCCGGGACAGAAACAGATGGAATGGCCTCCAGATCACCAGGAAACCAAAACCCCGGTGATCTGGAAAGAACCACACCTAGCCAAACGGGGCGGCCTCGGGGCATCCGAGTGGGAAACCAATCTAGCATGTTGCAGCAACCTAACCTAGCTTGCAATATGGATGCCGCCTGTACTCTGAGCAGTAATAACATCAGGAGAGTACTGGAGAACAAGAAGAGAATCTCTCGCAAGACTCCGGGTCAAGGTGTCAGTGACCCAACAGGCAGCATGACGGAGGTAAAAGTGGCGACAGTCACCCGGAGACAAGGGCACAGCAACCAATGATCCCATAAAAGACGGGTTGGAACCCGGAAGACACGTTCAATGGTCCCTCGAGCCCCAGACAGGGGTTTCCAAGGCCCTTAGGCTGACTGCTATGGGAAGCACGGGCAAGGTGTTGCTAACTGGTTAAGAAACCCAAACATAACAAGAGGGTAAAGGCTAGCACTGAAAACCGCTGCGACGTGTACAATCACGGGGGCCTAGCAGAGGGCTACCAAACACTACCAGTGGAACTATAGCCACGCTAGGCAGACCCCCACCAGGCATGAAAATAAAAACAAAAGAAAAAGCCCGCAAAAGTACACCGTTTCCAGAGGCAACAGGAACCGGTCGCCGCTTAGGTGGCAGGCTGTGCAATACCTTGACGCCCTAACCAGCACAAAACCAATCCCTACCCAGGGCTAAACAAGGGTCCCAAGCCCCAGCTGGCCCCAAGGGCGAGGAAAATGCAGAGCAGCAAGAACCTCAATGGGAATGGTTCCCGAACGCCCCAGGGAAGATAACCCTGTTATGCAAGGGCAGTACTGACTCGCAGGGCGCTTAGGGAAGTCAGCCACTAAGCACATGCAGCCCTGGCACTGATGAGGTACTCCTGGCCACCGCACAACACAACACACGGCAGTGAACGCCACACAAGGCAAACACCGCCTAGGAAACTGAGGCCAGGAAGCGTCTATCCCGGTTGACATTAGCTTATGAACTGAAGCTTGGCAGCCGGCGCGGTAGGTCCGGGGCTCCCCTCTCCCCCTCTCGGGGCAGGGAGGGCTGCGCTGACGATCGGCGTGGCAGTAAAGTGTGATGTTTGCTTGTATGCTTGTTTCCTTGTGATTGTAGGGAGTTTCTACCTCTGTTCGTTTTTTTGTTTGTTTTTTACCATGTGGGGTTTGGTTTGGTATGCCTACCTTTCTGGGTGCCTAACCCCAGTCGATGGCAGTTAAGGAAAACACCAACCACAAAGGGGTTTTCCAGGGCCATTGCTCCCTGAAACCTCTCTGAAGGGGCGAGGTTCTGGCACTGGTCCCTGGTAGGTCTGAACTCCTTAGCTAATGTCCCAGTCTAATATAACATACATTAGCCCGATAAGCTCTAGGGAGCCTCCGGGGCTCACTCAGAAAATGGCATTTCGTTACATTCAATGCTGGTTTTATACTATGGTACTTCATCCCAGAGAAAAGATGTCAAGTACTGTATAATGAAATTCCCATCGGTGGGCACCTCAGTGCCTCCCAGAGCTTGTGCACTGGTACCATAGGGCAAATCCCATTACATCGAGCATCCAAAGCAATTTCTAGGCCTTCTGGAAACAGCAACCAGAATCCTGCTCCTTACAGAGGCAGGGGCAATGGATATCAAAAGGAACCACACACAGGGGGAGAACTTTAGTAAAAAGCCAATTTGAGGGTCATGAAGCTTAACCCTTTAACACAAATTGTTTGTACAGTACAGTGGCACCTCGACTTACGATTGCTCCTACTTACGATAATTTCGAGTTACGATGTAAATTTCGGCAAAAAATGCGACTCGACATCCGATGGTGTCGTCGACTCACGATATTTGTTGGTACACGTTTGGGTCGACCGAGTGTGTGGTTCCCGGTCACG
The DNA here is from genome assembly GCF_040958095.1 of Procambarus clarkii. NCBI lineage: Eukaryota > Metazoa > Arthropoda > Malacostraca > Decapoda > Cambaridae > Procambarus > Procambarus clarkii. Next base: position 11,067,073 of record NC_091202.1, on the reverse strand, counting down.
CGGCCGACCTGCCTCAGTTTACTACAGCTGCCCACTTAGTGACGATCGCGCCTATAAGAAATTTCGCTTTTGTGGTGAATTTTTGCAATTTGAACATTAAAATAATTATTATATATCATGCCATGAGTCCCAGTAAAGTCAGTGGTAAGGCTCAACATATGAGATCCCATGTAAGGATGACCATAGAGCAGAAACAAGAGATCATTCGTAAATATGAAGATGGTGTACGGGTTGTTGGACTAGTTAGGCAATACAACAAATATCAGTCAACGATATCCACCATTCTGGCTAAGAAAAAGGACATTATGGGTGCTAAAGTGATGCATTATTACAGACAAATGTTAAAACGAAGGGAAAAACAAATGTCTCTTGACAAATTTATAGTGAGACAAATAAGCACTGAACCACAACCAGGTCCTAATGTTATTCAGGCAAAACGTAGGAGAGAGAGTACCCCAGAGAAAGCATCACTGCCTGATGTGATAATGGAAGGGGGCTCTCCTTCCAAACAGTAACAACTCTCCTCCTTTCCCCTCGTCACTATCTTCCATATGCCATAAGAACCCTCCATAAAGGTAAGATAAACTTAGGTACTGTATTATAGTTAGAAAAAAACATAGTATTCAGTATAAAATGTATTTGTATGTTAATATTTTGGGGGGTGGGGAACGGATTAATTTAATTCCCTTTATTTCTTATGGGAAAAATCGCTTCGACTTGCAATATTTCAACTTACGATCCGTCTCTAGAAACGGATTAGCATCGTAAGTCGAGGCCCCATTGTATATAATTTTTGACTAACTTTCTGCACAGAGCACATCATATACATTTTAAAGTCCCGTGGCTACGTGGGGTTCACATTAGCTTCCTCAGGGCTCTAGTAAACAGGCACCATTTAAAAAAAAAGTTGCATTCCCTGGTGTGAGAGGCTCAGTACCGAGTGAACAACCAAGGCTGGTGAGCACAGCATGAGCTAACAGCACTGCTGTTCACCTTGTGCCCACAGCATCGCCTGAAAATGTCAAAATATATGTATGTAACTGCTATTATTTAACGATGATAGTATTACAGAAGAGACTGTGATAAAGACTACGATGTTCAGATATCAGTGAACACAAAGCTGTTCATTATATTCACTGTAGTTGCTACAGCACACTGCCCTTGTTTGATCCTTCTAAGAATGTTGAAATGACCTCTTGTGTTCCTTTACAAAATAAATTTGTTCAAACTTGACAATTATTAATTTACAAGATTTAGTGACCAGAATTCTGATAGTAGCAGCATTGTGCTGAAAGTTAGCGATGTGCGTAGTATGATGGGAGGAAACTTGGTGAGGGAGGGAAGTGGCATCTGCTGGCTGGTGTGTGACTTGCATACAGTGTATGGTGGCCACTATGCAGTTTGGACACCATACCAGCTTAGTTGTTCAGTTATGGTGAACAAAAGACGTAGATACTTTATATATAACGTGTATGTATATAGTGTAATAACAGCACAAACAGTTTGGTGGTAGGAGGAATGTTGGCGAGGGAGGTAGCATCGTCGACTGACTGGTGTGCTTGTGGCTACTATGCTGTTTTGATGCACCATACTACCTTAGTGGCTCGTTATGGTGAACAAAACATGCAGATACTTATACATAACATGTGTATATAGTGTAATAACAGCAAAAATATTTGTTTGTTTTATGAACATAATTGAATCGGTAACATGCACACCATACTTTTGAATATAGCGATGGTTAACACATTTTATTATATAAATATATTGCACAAGCTATTGAATAATATTACTGAAAAATAAAAGAGAAAAGTTAACAGGAAACATTGAAATAATTAGGTAATGCTGTACAGTACAGGTATTATCTTTGTGGCAACTCCCGCCTGGCAGCTAAGGTGGAGGAGGCCGCCCCAGACGCCTACTCTGTCAGCGCCTCAATTTTGCCAGACTTCCTCACCCTATTGGGGGCAAAATATGTCGCCTACGATTTTCCCTTGATCAGGGAATGCATTTTAACAATCTTAGAAGAAGATTTTTTTTTTTTTTTTTTTTTATCTCTTGCACACAGTGGGCTTGTCAGCTATTAATAGCTGAGCAGCCCCGGGGCTAACCCTTAAACAGCGCAAATCGTACATATATGATTTGAGTAACTATCACAAAACGGCGCAAATCATATACTGTAACCCTGCGATTATCCGGGATTCAAACATCTGGAATGCCCTTATACGGCCAAAATCGTGATCGGATAAAGTTATCACAATATCCGGCCAATATGGCCACAGGAACCGGATAACAGCTGATTTAGCTGGATGAAAATTCGGCCGTACCGTAAGAATCCTGTCTGTGGCTCTAGACGCATGGTGGAGGAGAGGGTGGGGTGGGTGGGTGGTGTTGGGAGGGTGGGAGGGGTGCGTCGGGAGGGGGACCACCTGGGTACAGGAATTTCCATTAATTTTAGAACAATTAATCATAGCCAAAAACAAATGAAATAAGTACTAGTAATTATGTAATAACAAATAAATAAGTTTCCTGAAAGCAATGTGCACAGGCTGAAGTTTCCGTAAAAAATATTGCGAGTTTTTTCCTCCTGGCGGCCTACGTAACGTGCTATAGCTGCCCTACCCCAAGTGGACCTGTCCAACACTGGTCAACCCATGTGCGTCCGTCCCTCATGTTATACACAGTGCTGCGCCATTAGTGAAATATTTTTTTAAATAACTTTTATTTTCATAGTAACTTTGAACATTTTTGGCCAAGACTATGTCTGGTTGCAGCATCAATCGTTCTGGAGGTGTTAAGAGGAAGAAAGTTGTCCTAGCAATTAAAGACAAGTTACGTGTTGTTCAACAAGTGAGGCGTCACAGGCAGCCAAATGCCTTCAACAAGTGAGGCGCCACAGGCAAGCCAAGCGCCTTCAACAAATGAGGCATCACAGGCAAGCCAAGCGCCTTCAACAAGTGAGGCTTCACAGGCAAGCCAAGCGCCTTAAACAAGTGAGGCATCACAGGCAAGCCAAGCGCCTTCAACAAGTGAGGCTTCACAGGCAAGCCAAGCGCCTTTAAGTGTTAATTTTATTGTTGTGTTAGTATAGGTTAGGTAAATTGTTAAGAATTCTTAACTTCAAGATGTGTGGCATCAATCAAGAAGACGAACACCGACAAGGTAAGTTGAGGTTTCTAGTTGAATATTTAATAATTATATGTGGCAAGGCAATTCAAATTATGTTGTTTGTAGTATAAAAATAGTTGGAAATGGTCACTTTTGGACTCGTAGGTGAAAAAGTACCATTATCCGAAAAATGTGATAATCCGGCTTGGGGTCTTTCTCATATAGTCCGGATGATCGAGTGGAGACAGTATATATGATTTGCGTATTTAAAATAGTTAAAATAGTCCTACACATACATAGAGCTCACATCTGCTTCCTCAGACCACCTGTAACCATCCCCTATCTTCAAAAAATATCTCGAGTCCCTCACTTTCCTTCTAGGGCCTTTGTAAGAAAATGATGTCCATTGCTTGGCAAGATCACCATCCAGTATCTGAATGTTTAGGGCAGCCATAGACACTAAATTTGTAGCAACAGCAAATGAGTGATTACTATGTATATATATGAGGCAAAATGTGTGCTATATGGAATTTTAAGATTTAGGCTTAAAATATATTTATACATGTATTATTATGAATAAGTATGTGGGTGTCTTTATATCTTTACTTGTATATCCATACATACTTATATTTTCAAAGTTTTACATAATAGACAGTAACTTTGACACACAAATACAACCAGTTAGCATGAAAAGACTAAATTAATAAATTGAGAAACAATGAAAATAAATCAACAAAGTTATTCCTATGCGGCACCTCAACTAAAAATATGCAACTTCTCCAGGCCACTACAGCTAAACCACAAGAGCTAGAGACTTTTTATTTGGATTTTTGTGCTTCCTGAAGGCTAATTAACAATGTCTTAAGAAAAAATAATTTTTTCAGAACAATTTTTTTCTTGAGCGCCCTGGGGATGTTTGCTATTTAACAGTTAGCGGTTTAAGGGTTAAACATCACGTTTTCAGTTGCCCAATTGAAGACTTTATTACTATCTACCTGCAGTTTTTCAGTATCTTCCACTGAGGAAGATACTGAAAACGGCGCAAATCTTTACGGCTTTAATAGAGAGATTCAAGTAGACAATCAACTTTATAACAAAAACCTCTGTCACTGAAAGCAAATAGCTATAAAATGAGACTATTTATGAAACTGTCTGTGTGTGTTTCTCTCTTTCTTGAGTTTTCAAGACTCAAGCCAGGCTCGGGAAATAGAAGAACTCCCAGAACCCTCTTTAAGTATGCTCCAGGTATGCACCGGTCATGGTGCACAATCCCACAGCTGTGGTTTGTTGGCATCCACTCTTTTGCATGTGGTTGGCAGAATTGTCACTAGGGCATCTTCTTGATCCCAGTTGGTCATCTCCAATTGTCCATGTTGAATCATACAGTGGTATGGTTGACAGAAAGGTGCTCCTTGCTCTCATTGCAATGGTTTATTGGATTATTGATGGCTCCTGCATTACAGGGGTGCAATTCCTGAAGTCCACACTTGACCAGGTTCCTTCACAATTGGCAGATCGTCGACCAGAACTACCTCCGTTTGTCTCAGGTTGTTCCAAATCCCAGGAGTGGCTCTAAGGTTGGTCTTTCCAGCCCATCCTCCTGGTGGACAGGTAGATTAATGTGTCTTGAAGTCCCACTTCTTGCGGTTTGGGAAATCCTGAGTGCTCCTTGGGCAGTTGCTCGGCATCTCCACTGTCTTCGACCTTGATTTCTACCAGCTGGAGTCTGCCTACCCTGACTACCGCTTCTTGCTGGAAGCAAGAATGAGGTCTACCTCCCACTCATGATTTTATAGCCCGTTGTGAGTGGGCAGTGACATCATGTCACGTGACGCTGTGTTCTAAGTGACCATGCTCCTGGCAGAAAGCCAATCATAATTTCAATTTTCCTGAAGATCCAGTGTCCCCACTTTCGGTATGCTTTCGGAGGGAAACACTCAATCCTGCCTGGGTGTGTCGGCCATCTTGCAACCCAGGTTGATCTTCTTGCCTGCCTCCACCTAACTTGTAACCAACATAACATAAAATTCTGGGTTCATTCTTTTCCTTAAATGTAATAAATAATAATATAGGGTTTCTGGACTATTTACAGGGGAGGAGGGTGATATATGTCTATAGGCGGGAGAGAAGTGTATCTTGCCGATACACACAAAAATGATCATTGATGTAGTGGTTATAGTATCCTGTTTGTCAGAGGGGTGATACCGGGTGGCGGTTGTTCCAATCCTTGTTAGGTAAAGAGTTCTTAACGATAATCATACAGTTACTGTATAGGTACAGTAACCATTAATAAAAAATTAATAAATTTGTACAAGTTTTCTGGGGGGAGCCCCGTCGGCTCCCCGGAGCTATCCAGACTGAATGGATATGTATAACTTCCTGGCATCAGTCAAGGCATGGAGTTCTTGCCTACCGGGGACCATGAGCCAGAACCTGGCCCCCTCTAGAGAGGCGCGAGGAGCAATGGCCTATAGAGACCCCCCTTATGATTGGGAGCATTCTATGTCTGCCATCGACCGGGATAGGCATCCAGAAAGGTACCCAGAAAGGTAGGCGCCCCAAAACAAACCCCTTTTCTGGTAAACTATTGCAACTGACGACCGAACAGGTGGACAGAACTCTCCAAACGAAAATTAACAAAACAAGCATCACTCATCATGTCGCCACGCCGCTGTCTGCACAACCCCCTCCCAGGGAGGGGGGGGAAGGGGAAGCCCCAGACCCCACCGTCGGCGACCCAACCATCAGTTCTTAGGCTAATGTGATCTGGTGCGATTGTGCCTCTGGCTCCATTTTTCCATTGCAGTTCTGTGCCTTGTGGTGTGAGCTGTCCCTTCCGATGGTGTGGGGGCCAGGAGTGATTTTCCACTGTGCTCGGGCTGCATGCGCCTAGGGTCACCTTCCCTAGGTGCCCTGTAAGTACTGCCCTTGGGGCTTAGGGCCACGTTCCCTGGGTCTCCTTGGGGTCTACCTCCGCTGTGCCGTGTACTGCTCGGTACTTGGCCACCCTTGAGGTCAGCTGGGTTTTTTCTTGCCCTTGTTTGTCTCTGGGTAGGGGGTAGTTTTCGTCACTGGCAGGGGCGCGGGATACTGCACAGCTAGTTTTCACCATTAACAGCGGCCTACTCTGTTCCGCCCGGGTACGTTGTCCTCTTGCGGGGTTTTTCTTTCGTTTTTGTTTTCTGCCTGGTGGGGGGGGGGGGGGTCTGCCTGTTGGTCCCCATCGCTGTTCTTGGGGTATATCTATATCTTTATACCTCCATTTTATGTGGGTGGTCCTCCCCGCTTGGCCCCCGTGAGTGTACATGTCCCGGGGGTTCAGCTATAGCAGTTTGTTTGGTAGTTTTGGGTGCCGGTTCGCAGCACCCTCCCTGGGCTTCCCTTAGTGTGTTACCAAGGCTAAGGGCCCTGGAAAACCCCACGGGGGCTACGTGGTCCAATGGATGTGACCCCTGAGTCCCCCCCTCGCATCCTGCAAGTTTGAGGGTTGCTCTGTCTCCTTGTCTCAGGGGGACACTCACTGGTTTTGTCTCCGCCATGCTGCCTGTTGGGTAGGTGATTGTTTTGACCCAGAGTCGTGCGACGTGTGTTGTCTATACGTACTCCAATTCACCCAGGTTACTGTGCATGATATGTGGGTGAGGGGAGCTGAGGCGTTGCATGTTCACTTTAGGTTGCTGCAACGCACTAGGTTGGTTGCTGCCCCGGATGCCCCGAGACTGCCCCGTTTTGGTTATAGGGACTCGGACTTGGGGGTGGGAGTCGCTTCGGCTCTGGTTCCATCTGCCCCTCTAAGTCCTTCCCCTTCTGTTGCCCATTCGGTCCCCCCCCCCCCTCCTTGCTGCCAGCTCCTAAGCGTCTGAGGGTTTCGGAGCCGGGGCTGGGTTTAGTTGGTTGTGAGACTCGGGCGGTCTCGGGGGTGTCCCCTTCTGGGGCGGTGGCGGAGGCATTCGAGCCTGGTCCTTCTACTGGAGCTTCTGGGTCTGGCCAGTGGACCCCCTTCGTTCCTGCTTTTTCAGCTGCTCCCACCTTTTCTTTGGGGGTGGGGGCTCAGGACGGCGGCTCGGCCCCAGGCCCTTTGGGCGAAGTTCCTGAGGTTGGGGAGGGGTTGGCTTGGGGGCCTTGGGCCCCCATTGGACCCCGCCTAGGTTTTTATACCCTCTGAGCGGGGTTTGATGTTACAAGGAGAGGGGTTCTCTTTCACTCCCTCCACGTACGAATTGGATTTGGTGTCCACCCCTCCCCGGGTTCGGTTCCGTGATCCCACGGGTTCTTCGATTCCGTCTTAACAGAGGTTTCCGATTCCCGCGGGTTCTTCGGTTTCGTCTTTCCGGAGGTTTCCGGCTTCCCGTGTTTTGTCTTCGGAGGTGCAGGAGACCTTGGAGGCTTTCCTCCTGTGTGACCCGGATTATGGCTTCATGATGGATCCGCGTTCCTTCGTGTACGGATCCCCTGGTTCGTGCTGGTTTCGTTATGAAGTTCCAGAGTCGTCCTGGTTGGCAGACTATCCTCTCTTTTCGTTGGAGGCTTGGCACACGTTCTGTCGGTCCCGCGCGCTTGAGTGGCGAGAGGTTTCTATGGCGTTGCAGGTTTTCCTGGGGGACGACTTCGAGCATCTTAATGCTTGCTTGTTCGCCCCTGCCCTTCTGCGGGATGTTGGTGTCATGCAGCTTTATGTGCAGGTTCCTTCTCTCTCGACTGCCTTGATTGCTGAGGATTTGCGGACTCGTGGCCTGCTTGCTTCGGCTCTGCGTTTCTTTTCCCTCCCTGAGTTGTCCTCGGATTGGCTAGAGTTGGATGTGGGAGCGCTTGTGGCCGCTGCCGGGTCCGGAGCGCTGCCCTCTGTGGTACGGGCATTGTCTGCTTTGTTGAAGCTCTTCGCGCCCATCCTGCGTGATGCGGTTTCGCTGTTCTATGCTTCTCGCCTTGCATGTCATCAGGCAGTGCTGGCTTCTTCCTTGGAGTCCACCTGGGCCCTGGCTCTTCCTTTGTCTTCCCCCTTTTGTCCGTTGCTGTTTGCAGAGTCTGCTGTGGTGCAGTGTCTGCAGGTGGCCTCGGTCAGTTGTCGGCCTATGTCTGAGTTGATGTTGCTCCGGGTGGCTCGTAGTGGGGGGGGCCTTCCCGGAAGGGTCATGCCAAGCCTTTGGTGCCGGATTCGGGGCTGGTGGCACCTTCAGTTCCGGCTGTTGCTGGTCGGCGTGGGGACCGTCCTGTTCACCGCTTCGGTTCTCGCAAGGCGCATCGGCCCTTTTGCGGTTCGTCCCATTGACGGGGCGATGGGCAGGGGGGGGGGCAGCTCGCCCAGTTTACTCGCACCTGGTCCCATGATTCGTGGGCTTTTCAGGTCATTTTGTGCGGCCTGTGGTGGCGTTGGGTGACTCTTCCTCCCTCGGGGTTCGGGGCTGGCGGGGCAGGCCTCTCCTCCTGTGCTCTGTCGGGTCATCTCGGAGTGGGTTCACTTGGGCGTGATCGAAACGACGACGTCCCTCAGGTGGGTTTCCCGCCTGTTTCCAGTCGTTTCCGGTTCATTCTGGACTTGTCCCGTCTGAACCCGTGGGTTTTGTGCCCCTCCTTTCGGATGACTACGCTGTCCCAGGTCCGTCTTCTTTTGGAGGGGGGGGGGGTTGAATGGTGTCACTGGACCTCAAGGACGCGTATTGGCACATCCCGGTTCATCCGGGGTTCTGGGACTGGCTTGGTTTTGTTGTGGGGCATCAGAGTTACCGCTTTCGTTGTCTTCCCTTCAGGTTGAATCTGGCACCTCGCGTTTTCACATGCCTTACTCGGGTCGTTGTGATCCGCCTGCGTCTGCTAGGTGTTCGGGTCCTGGCCTATCTCGACGACTGGCTGGTTTGGGCTCCCAGCCAGTCCGCTGTCTGCTCGCCAGGGATTTGGTTCTTTCCCATCTCACTGGGTTTGGGTTCTTGGTGAACTGGAGGAAGTCCCATCTGGTTCCCTCTCAGGTTCGGTCTTGGCTGGGTCTGGTTTGGGACGCTCGCACTGCTTCCTTGTCTCTTCTTCCGGCGGCTCTCATGCGCTGTCCTGCCTTCGTCCGTTTCTGAGGGGTTCCCGGGTCACGAGGCGGTTACTCGAGAGTTTGTGCAGGAGCCTGAACTTTGCCATGATGGTCTACCCGCCGGGTCTGGTGTGGCTTCGTCGGCTGTTTTTGTTCCTTCGGGGCCGGCCCTTCCGCCTCTCTCGCGATCGTTGGGTTCGACCTCCGGGGCTTTGCGTCGGTTGCTGCGTCGCCGGCTTCATCTTCGGGTTTTTCGGGGTTCAGTGCCTTGGTGCCTTCCCGAGCCATCGCTCGATGTGTACACGGACTCTGTCTCTTGGCTGGGGTTTTGTGACCAGTGCTCACCAGGCCGGCCAGGGGCGGTGGGGTCCGTCTTTCCGTCGGGCTCATAGCACGGTACGGGAGTTCGCGGCGGTGTGGATGTTGCTCCGGAGGATTCGAGTCACTCGCGAATCGACGATCAGGCTCCATATGGATTGCTCCCCAGTGGTTCATTGCCTGAACCGCGGGGGTTCGATGCGGTCCTTGGCTCTTTGGGACTGGTGGCTTCGGGTGACTCGTCTGCTGAGTTCTCGGGGTTTGGCTCCCCTGGCGGTTCACGTCCGGGGGTGTCCAACTTCCTGGCGGACAGCCTGTCCCGGTTCCTTCCCCTTTCCACGGAATGGACGGTTGATGCCGACTCCTTCAGTTGGCTGTGCTGGATGTTCGGGACTCCAGACGTAGATCTCTTCCCGTCGGCGTGGTCGGGGGTCTCCTGGTGTACGTGGCGCCCTTCCCTGACTGCGAAGTCGTCGGGGTCGACGCCTTCAGGCAGGACTTGGCGAGGTGGGGTTACCTGTACCTCTTTCCCCCGGTTCCGCTGTTGCTCCAGGTCCTGACTCGCTTAGAAACTTACCGAGGTCGAGTTGTCCTTCTGGTTCCTTGGTGGCCCGCCCAGCCTTGGTTTCTGGCGCTGCTTGCTCGGTGTCCGAAACCCGAGGGTCTTCCCGCGGCTCCGCTTCTTTCAGCAGATCGGTCCAGCCCTGTACGAGGCTGGTTCGGTCTTCTCCTCGAGTCTTCACGTCTGGTGTTTTTGACTCTGGTTTATCATTCCTTGTATGGTGCGCAGGTGGCTTCGTTGTTGGTCTCCCACCTGCGTGCTTCGTCTCAGTGGCAGCATGAGGTTTCCTGGCGGTCCTTCCTGTTTTTCCTATCATTGCGTCGGTGTTCTTCGGTCTCTGATAGGGTTGCTCTGTCCTTTCTCTCTTGGTTGTTTCAGGACCATCATCTTATGCCGAATACTGTCGCTTCGTATCGTGCGGCGTTGGCAGAGCTGCTTCAGCTTGCTTTTGGTGTTACTTCCGCCCCCCTTTCGCAAGTTGTCTCGTGCGTTGTTTCACCTCCGGCCTGCTCATGCGCCGCCTGAGTCGTCTTGGTCCTTGGACCATGTGCTCTCGTTTCTCTCTTTGCCTCGGTTTGTTGTGGCCCCTTCCATTCGGGATTGTTTTTCTAAGGCTTTTTTCCTGTTGGCATTGGCCTCGGGGGGTCAGGTTGGGGAGCTTCATGCTCTCCTCCGGCGCTGAGGTTTCTGCTCTTTCAGTTCTGGTGGTTATGTTCGCTTGCAGCCGTCTCCCTGTTTTCTGGCGAAGAATGAGACGGCTGTGTTCCGGAGGGGACCGTGGGTTGTTGATGCCTGGTTGGTCAGGTCGGGGGTGCATCATGTGCTGTGTCCAGGTTGCGGCTCTCCGCCGTTATTTGCGCGCCACAGCTTCTGTTGCCGGGGATGCGCTCTGGGTTGATCCGGTTTCCTTTCTTCCCTGTTCCCGGGCTCGGGTCTCTCAGGTTGTCCTCAGGGTTATTAAGAGTAGCTAGCCTGCGGTTTTTCCCCGGGCCCACGATGTTCGTAAATTTGCTGCTTTGGCGGCTGTCTTTGGCAACATGTCTTGGGTGGACTTTCGGGCCCGGGGTTTTTGGAGATCGAACAGGGTCCTGGCCGCTCGCTACCTGGTGAATGTTCCTGGGCCTAGTCGGGCCTGCGTTGCTTTGGGTCGGCGGTTGCAGCCAGTTGTCTCGACTTCGCGTTGAGGAATGAGGACGGACTGCCACCCGGGTAAGTCCCTATTTTTCTTTATCTTTGGGTAGTTAGCTCCGGGAAGCCGATGGGGCTCCCCCCAGAAAACCAGCGTTGAATGTAATGAAACGCCATTTTCTGGGTGAGTCCCGGAGGCTCCCCGTCATCCCTCCCTCCCTCCGGTCAGCGGTGTTTTCGCATTTTTGACATCCAGCCTAAGGACTAATGGTTGGGTCGCTGATGGTGGGATCTGGGGCTCCCCCTTCCCCCTCCCGGGGAGGGGGGGGGGGTTGCTCAGACAGCGGCGCGGTGACATGATGATGTCATGCTTGTTTTGCTAATTTTCGTTTGGGGAGTTCTGTCCACCTGTTCGGTCTTCGGTCGCAATAGTTTACCAGAATAAAGGTTTGTTTTGGGCCGCCTACCTTTCTGGGTGCCTATCCCGGTCGATGGCAGACATAGAATGCTCCTAATCATAAGGGGGGTCTCTATAGGCCATTGCTCCTCGTGCCTCTCTAGAGGGGGCCAGGTTCTGGCTCGTGGTCCCCGGTAGGAAAGAACTCCATGCATTGACTGATGCCAGAAAGTTATACATATCCATTTAGCCTGGATAGCTCCAGGGAGCCTCCGGGACTCGACCAGAAAAAAGGCGTTTCATTACATTCAACGCTGGTTGTTTTTACTCTAGTGATGCATATATTTGATTATGTATTAGTTTTAACTTTTCTGAAGGAGCCCCCCTGCTTTGGCTCCCTGAAGTCACATCAGCCATAGTAGTCCTGTGTGGCCTGCCATGGACCAAAACCAGAATCTGGTCCCTCCTCTACCCTCTCTCACAAAGACACAGCGAATGGCATTGTTATGATCACCCATACAGAAAGATCCAGAAAATACTTGAAACGGCCAAAGGACTCTGCGAATAATTCATTCAAACACAAGTGATTCACTCCAAACTAGCTTGAACCCCCCAGTTGCAAAGAGGTCATCAACAGGTGGCAGCAGGTGTGGGAGCCTGGAGCTCCCACACCTGCAGTGAATCTGTCATGTTGTTAATATCTGACTAGTCAGACCTTCCCGAGTTGCTTCTTTTCAAGATACAAGTAGGCTGTCTTTGGATCCTTAGGACTCTGTCCCTTGGGGGGGGGGGAGGTCATTGTGTATTGTTGCTAATCTTTGATGAACAAATCCACAAGGGCCGTACGAGGATTCGAACCTGTGTCCGGGAGCATCCCAGCATATCTAATCTTTGATATTTGCTTCATGTGCACGTGTTAACCCTCAACGTGTGGCAATTGACATACGGTCATACTTGGCCATGCACAAAAAATGAAAATAAATAAAAGAAAATATTTTTTCTCGGTAAGATTATTCATTTGTACACAAAATGCAAGAAAAATTACAAACATATTGATGTGTAGTGCACAGCTATGCTACATAAAGTGCACAGGAAATCTACTGTACCATCAAGCAGTGTCTTACACGACCCGACATACTTGCAAAGACTGGTTATTTATGAAAATTAACATAACAGAAATATAAAAAATGTATTAGGACATTTAATAAAATTAAACATTAACCCTTAAAGTGCGCTTCACGTCATATGACGTATATGGGTACCGCGCACGATTTGAATGTCCCGCGGTGTAGCTGGGGTTCCCGGGGCTATAGTAAACAGCGGCCATTTTGAAAAAAATTCCCGCTCACGAACCGAAGGTGTAGGAGGCATCAGTTTAGCGAGAGTCACCATGGCGAGCGCACGGTCAAACGCCTCTCGGGCACGCACCACTCAATCCCTCACCCCAGAGCAAATATTCGAATACACGAATTATTCTCTGAAGGTGAAGAAAGTGTGTTTGATGATTCAGACAACGATGAGGATTATACATAGTTGTCGGCTGATAGTAGCAGCAGCAGTGAGAGTGACAATGACCGCCATGCCATGGCGAGGCCTCTACGCTCACCCATGCCTCCTCGGCCAGTTTCTACCCCAATTCTACCACGACCTCACAGTTCCTGTGGATATTTACTGTTTGAGGGTGACGAGTCCTCTGACTCGTCACCCTCAAAGGGTGAGGTGACTCAGGAGTCACCTCAAAAGGAGGCGACTCCTTTTCTGGGTTTAGTGACTCAGATCATAGTTTTATTGAGCCTGTGACTGGTACCAGTGGTGTAACTGGGCGAGAAATTGTCGCGTCAGCAGCATCTCGCCCTGCCAAGCGCCACCGCATGGCACCACATGAGGGACCAAGACCCTCGTGTTCACGTGCATCCACCTCACGTGCACCCACCTCACGTGCACCCACCTCACGTGCGCCCACCTCACGTGCGCCCACCTCACGTGCGCCCACCTCACGTGCGCCCACCTCACGTGCACGTAGCCGCTGTGCTTCTCGCAGACGGTATTCAGCTCCTGGTCGCCGGTATGCATCGCTTCCTCGCCGTCTTTCCTCTGCATCTCGCAGGACGCCTGGTGTACTTGTGTGGAGTGATGGTGACGATTTTATTCCTAATATTCCTCACTTTGACGAGAAAGATGTAGGGATTACCAACCTTTTCCCTAATCAAGGTGAGGATATGGCTGAGATGGAATATTTTACAGCATTCTATGATGAACAACTCATGGAATATATTGTGCACCAAACGAACCTGCATGCTGCTTACCTGATTGAGAGGCAAATCACAGAATTTTCACGACTGCAGAGTTGGAAAAATACCACAGTTGCGGAAATGTATGTGTTTTTGGCACTCTGTTTGTTGATGAAGCACTGTCACAAACATGCAATAAGTGACTATTGGAGCAAGGAGCATACAGTGCCAACACCTTTATTCGGGAAATATATGTCACGAGACAGGTTTCAGATACTCCTTAGGTGTCTACATTTTGGAAGTGTTCAGGACCGAACAGATGATGATAGACTGTGGCAAGTGAGGCACTACTTGAACGATGTTATTGGAAAATTCAGAGATTTTTATGTACCAGCACAGAAGCTGGTGGTTGATGAATCTCTCGTACTTTTCAAGGGACGTGTTCCATTCAAGCAGTACATTCCCTCAAAATGAAACCGATTTGGCCTGAAATTTTTTGTTCTTTGTGATTGTGAGACAGGATACGTGTTAAACATGATTCTGTACTCGGCTAGTGATGTAGACATTCCTGGTAACGACGAACATGGATTCTCAGGGAGTGTAGTGAAGTCCATAATGGCTCCGTGGATGAACAAGAGACACATTTTATACACGGATAATTACTATACAAGTCCCTTGCTAGCTCGGTTCTTGCTAGAAAATAGAACTGGATTGGTTGGTACAGTAAAGCCACAACGAAGGGAAATGCCTGTGTTTGACAACGACATTGCAGTTGGTGAGTGTCAGAGAAGGAAAAGTGATAACATTCTGTCAGTTCGGTGGAAAGACAAAAGAGAGGTGAACTTGTTGACAACAATTCATGATGGAACAATGGTGAACAGTTGGAAAGTGAACCATAAAACAAACGCACCACTGTATAAGCCAGACTGTATTTTAGACTATAATATCAACATGCGGTTGATTGATAAATCAGACATGATGATTGGCACTGCAGAGTGTGTGCGGAAAACATGTAGTTGGACGAAAAAAGTGTTCTTCCATCTTGTGGACATGAGCATGCTGAACTGTTTCAACATGTACCTTGTGAGAACTGGACGTAAGCCCACTTTTCGTGCCTTTGTGTTTGATGCTGCAATACAGTTATTAGGAAAGTTTGCAAAAGATGTCCCAGGGATTCAGCGGCCCATAATAAACCCACTGTTGCAGCATGCTGGTACTCCACGCCTCGCTCACACTGAAGCCTTCCTAGCACACAGACTCAAGTACTGTATTTGCCACCAGCTGGGAAGCGTGCAATAGCTCAACGTGATTGCTTGGTGTGTAAAAAACGACACGTAGAGATCAGAAACAGAAGCTTGTGCAAACATGGTGTGAAACGTGTGGTATCCCATTATGTGCTGTCGACTGCTTCAATGACTACCACAGTCTAGAAAACTTCTAAGTGTGCTTCAAAGTGTGTATAGCGTGTGCGTGTGTGTAAATATCTAAACATATAAGCAGATAGCGTGTGTGTGTAAATATCTAAAAATATAAGCAGAACATACAATAGACTGTAATGACATTATATTGCCGTAATTGAAAACATTTGTGTGCGCCTGTGTATACTCAAATATGCAACAATTATTGATTTAAAATATGTTCAAACATTATATGGAACACAATTAGTAAAAATAATTTGGATAAAATGCGCCTAGACATTGTAAATAAATAGCGCGAAAATATATTTGTGGCAACTATGGCTGCTTGAGGACCGCGCGCAATGCCTCTGGGGCATGTACTGCATGAGCGAAAATGCAGATTGTGACGTCATCGCTGATCTTCTCGGCTCTATTGCAACAAAAGTAAGTACAATAGAATTTTTTTTTTTTTCCGTGACCAGTGAACACAACGTCAACTTAACAATTACACTGCTCAGGGGTCCTGGGGACATTTACACCCCTGTGTGCAAGAAAAAAATAATTCAAAATTTTTTTTTTGTCTTTTAAACATGTTAATTTGTTTCCCCTGAGCACGGGGAAAAAAAAAAATCGTAGGTGACATATTTTGGGCGCAATTGACCGAGGAAGTCTGGCAAAAAGTGGGCGTTGACAGAGCGGTCGTCAGACCCGGTCAGCGTCACCTGCGCTGACAGGTGGGAGTTGCCACAAAGATATTATTACCTAATTGTTTCAATGTCTCCGATTGATTTTTTCTTAGTTTTTTTTTTGCAGTAATATTATTCAATAGTGTGTATTGTAATATATTTATACAGTATAATAAAAGTGGTGAATAATCACTATACTCAAAAGTATGATGTGCATATTAGTGATTCAATTATTATGTTTATAAAACAATAAATAAATAGTTTTGCTGCTATTACACTCTATACACAGGTTATATATAAGTATCTGCATGTTTTGGTCACCATAACGAACCACTAAGTTGGTATCGAGAGTTGAAAAGCAACGAGGAGTTACTGCCACACACCAGCCAGCCACTCGCTGCCACTCCCTCAACACACGTACTAAACTTTCTTCCCCAACAATACCATTTGTGGTGTTATTACACTATATACAGACGTTATATATAAGTATGTATATATTTTGTTCACCACAACTGTACAGCTAAGCTGATATAGTTAGTTTAGGCACTAAGAGTCGTCACTATACACAGATGGCGGCTGGTGGCTCCCTCACTCATTCAAGGTCACACGCACTAAACTTTCTCCCCCAACAATACTGTTTGCAGTGTTATTACCCTATATACACATATTATATATAAGTACAGTATCTACATGTTTTATACACCGTAACTGTACACCTAAGCTTGTAGTGCACCCAAAGAGCATAGTGGCCACCCTCTAAACAGCTAGACAAATCGTGCAGACGACGTCACCTCCGTCACCCATATGGCTCCTCCCAGCATAATCCTCTTGCTGTTATTACACTAATACACACATTATAAATAAGTATCTACATTTGTGTTCACCATAGAGAACCACTGACCTGGTATGGTGAATGCAAACAGTAACAGGTAGCCACACAGTCGGTAAACGATGCTGTCTCCCTCCGTCTCTCAGCATCACTCCTCCCACAGCGCTAATTATTACAACAATCCTGCTATTATCACAACCCTGGTTATTTATATCACAGTCATGGATCATCTGTAATATTGTCATCGCTAAATAATAACAATTACAGTATATATTTATTTTTACATTTTTCGGCGATGCTGTGGTCACAAGCTGAACAGCAATGCTGTTCGCTCATGCTGCGTGCGCCAGCCTTGGTTGCTCCAACAGTACTGTGCCTCTCACACTTGAGAATATTGCCCACGATTTTGTTTAAAAATGGCGTCTGTTTACAAGAGCCCTGAGGAAGCTACTGTGAACCCCATATAGCCGCGGGCCATTTGAATCGGGCCTGGCACCCTATGGCATATATATACGCCATGCGCAGTTTAAGGGTTAACAGATTAGCAAAAATATTTTTTTTTTTTCAAAATGGCATGCGCCTGTGGGGAACAAAGGATATTATACCCCGAGCATGTTAAGGGTTAATAAAAGTAAAAGGTGGACATTACACAGGGAGGCACCTACCAGAAAGAGGCATGTTATAACATTCAATGTTGGACTTTTCACTGGGTCATCTGTAAAGAGCAGGTTTTTTCTTAACCAAAATGTAATCAAAATGCAAATTTAAAACTTAATTTCTTCGTTGCATTTTTGACTGTTAGTAGGGAAAAGGCCAAAAAAGTTATATAGTTGCTATTGAAACTAATTAAAGAATACTGTATTTTAACCCAGTCAATTATTGCCACAATATCATACTGATTTTTTTTTTCTAGGCTGGCGTAATACAATTGACACCAGATGTTGTGAGCAGGTATCCAGTCAAATTATCTACAAGCCCGCACGAAAAAAACTGCTATGGAGGGGCAGAATCAACAACTGTGTCTGTTGGAGTGAGAGTTCGTCCAATTAGCACAAGGTAGCTTGTTTAATCTTGTTGATGTTGCTTCTTTCCATCGGAGGGAGTCCCTTGTGGCTCCCTGAAGCTACCATCTCTGATGTAGATGCAAACTACTAGTTGGTGTCAGTCAGGGAATAGTCTGGCCTACTTGGGACCCAGAGTCAGAACTTTGTGTCCCTCATAGAGGCAAAGGGAGCTGTGCCATTTATTTATTAAGTTGTCCATTTAAGCCACCACTGAGAAAGACACTCGGAAAATCAGCGAGTCAAAACAAACCAGACCTGGCTGCCTCTGAGACCTGCAGACTCAAAAACGGCCATAGAACTCCACAAACTAGGTAAATAAATGGATGAATATGTTAAAAACCAGCACTCACTTGTTTGCCCCCACCCTCCCCTCATTTGGGGGCAGACCATGGCTCACAGGCCGCTCAACTGTCAGTTCTCCTCTGATGCGTGCCAGGATCACCACTGTTGCTCTGGCCCCAGTGTTTCCTTGGTAGCTGTTCCTTGCACTGTGGTGCATGTGGGCCAGAGGTTCAGTCCAATTGGAGCTGCACGTGTTTAGGGTTTGCTTCCCTGAGCACTCCCAAGTGCATCCCTTGTGCTGCCAAAGTTTTCTTCCTTCGAGTGTTCAGGGGATGTTCCTTTCGGGTAATGGTTCCGGTTCCGGGGACATTTCGAGGTGCCTTGATTGTATCTTGATGGGGTTCTGGGAGGAGTTCTACTCCCTGAACCCCATCAAGGTACAATCAAAGAATCAAAAAATGAAGGCCACTTGCTTGAAGTAGCCTTCATGTTAGGTAAGTCTGGGATTTTTGAGCTTCCATCTTTCCCCTGGTTGGAGCATCTTGGCTGGTGGGGTGCACAGAGTTGCACGCCATCTTAGCATCTTAGCCAGGCTGGGTTACTTTACATAGCACTTTGTGAGAATACCTGCATAGCTTCCCAGTGCCTGGGTGTCATGTTTGGATTGTCATCTTCAGTCCCTGTTAATCCCCTGTGGGTTAGGGAGAGTCTGGGGTGCCTCTTACCCCCACCCTCACTCTTTTTGCGAGATGAGGGTTGTTTGTCATCTGTGCCATGGAGCGACACATTCTGCCTGCCTCTGTAGGCAGGCAGAATAAGTTGGAACTGTAAACCTGTTGGATTAGTGATGCTTTCGAATCAGTCATGTGGGTTGGGTTCCCATCATGTTACTCTTTATGAGTCCTCATGTTGATGATCGGGCTTATCAGGCGAAGACTGTTTTTTGGCTCTTCAGTGGTCTGGGTTGTGTCCAATTTGTTGCCCCATTGATTGTAGTGACCTGACTAAGAAGGTGTTGATCACTTTGCCCTTGGCTTTGTCTACACCTCCTCTTCCTTCCTTGTTGTGCATAGTTCGCTCTTTTGCTCGTTCTCCCCTTGTGTTTCCGGCCTCGAAGTGTCTGAGAGTTTCAGGGTCAGGATGGGGATTACTTCTGGTTGTGGCTTGGGCGGCTCTGGGGGTTGCCCCTTCTGATTCAGATGTGGAGGCAGTTGAGCCTTTTAGTCCTATTAAGCCTTCTTACCAGCTGGCTCGTTTTCTTGAAAGTTCAATGTCCACAGTGGGGATGGACATTGGCTCTGCCCCAGTACCCTCTTCTGCAGTTCTGGGGCCTGAGGCCTGTGGGAGGGGGGGAGTCGACCTTGGGGAGGTGGTTCCCTTTTGATCCTTGTGTGTCCTAGCGTCTTCTGCGGAGGGTCTTCTATTGCAGAGAGTGGGATTTTCATACCTTCCTCTTTGAATGGATTGGATTTGCATGTGACTACCCGTTGGGTTCGCTTTCAGGTAGCCTTGGGTATACTGGGAGTGTCCTTCCTCGTGGGTTCTCTCTTTGGGGGTTCATGGGGCATTTCACTTTCCTCTGGCGTCTCTTGGTTATAACTTGCCAATGGCCCTGGCCTCTCTTGAGTTCAGATCTTCTCCCCCTATGGGTGCAATGTGAAGTTCTAGTGTCTTCCTGTATAGTGGACCTTCCTCTTGTTTTCTCATAAAACCTGGCACATTTTGCCAGACCTGCTCACTAGAGTGGTGTGAGGTTGTGGGCATGTTTCAGATGAATTTTGGGGCCTCTATTTTGAGCCCCTTCATGCTTGCCAATTTGCCCTACTCTTCTCTTGGTTGTTGGGACATTTCAGTTTCTTGTGCAGGTTCTGTTGCACAAGAACGGTCGAAGTTGGTTGTGGCAGATGACTGGCACAACTGCCGACAATTGGGCTGTCATGTGTTTTCTGGGTCTTGAGCGGCTTCCTGTTTGGCTCGTGGACATCGTGGGTGCGCTCGAGAGTAATCCTCGTGCTGGGTTTTGAGACTGCACTGACAATGCCTTGGCATTGTTGGTGGGTCTTTTGAAGTTGTATGCTCTTCTGCAGAATGCTCTGGCCACAGTCTTCTCTGCGTTGTTCTCCTGACAGCTGGTGTGCCATTCTTTTTGCTTCTCCTTCCCTCTTCCTGGAAGGATGTGTTGGCTCGGTTCTAGTCATTTGCTTCTGCTCCCTGTCATCCTCTTCAGGCCCTTTTTGACTTTGATGGGGCTGTTCTCGTTTTTCAAGGTGGTCTGGGCGTAGAGGCTGCGCCTGGTGATGGGCCATCTATGGAGCCAGTGGCCCGCTTGTGAGTGCCTCACATGGCTGCTTTGACTGCATCATGTCGGCACCATGCTAGCTCTACTTGCAAGGTGGCATCTCTGGGTTTGCACCAGCTCTTTCATGATTTGCCCTGTTGATGGAGTGGTGTGGAGGCATCTTGCCTGGTCCCATGGTTTGTAGGCTATTTGGGTCATTTCTGTTGACCTTTGGTGGAGTCAACCCGTTCTCGCAAATTCGTATAGTCAATATTGACTTATTAACTACGTGCATAGGTGATATACTAAACATAATAGATACCCTTAAAAAGCTTCATAGAAAACACCGACCTTACCTAACCTAGTTAGTATGTTAAGATAAGCATCTTATTGCTTCGTAATTACATTTATTACTTAACCTATACCTATAATAGGTTAAGTAACAATTGTAATTACGAAGCTATAAGATGCTTATCTTAAGATACTAACAAGGTTAGGTAAGGTCAGTGTTTTCTATGAAGCTTTTTAAGCGTATCTATTATGTTTAGTATGTCACCTATGCACGTAGTTAATAAGTCAATATTGACTATACGAATTTGCGAGAACGGTTTGCGTGGAGTTGATCATCCCTTGTGAGGGGGTTTGGGTCTGTCTGGACAGGCTTCCTTCCCATGTCTCCGTTGGGTCAATTTTAGTTCATTCTCAACCTCGCGTGGTTGAATTGGTTTCTTCCTTGTCCCTCTTTCCCAAGACTGCCTTGTCCCAGGTTCATCTTTCTCTTGAGCCGGGGGGGCCTGTGTGCTTCCTTGAACCTCTGGAATGCTTCGTGGCATGTCCCTATCCATCTGCAGTTAAGGGATTGGTGTAACGGGGGTTATGGAAAATAATGTGTAAGGGTGCACAAGCTTCTATGCCGTATACTGTACTGGAGTACAAGCTATCGAAATCCGTCCTTTACTTCTTCATTTGTGGTATATGTAAGTTACTTTAAATCAGAAATACATACAGAACGAAGATTTTATAAAGAAACACCTCAATCATTAAACAAGCGTGCATTACATTCATTAAAAGATTCAGGGAATGGGACAATATACAACAGTAAGTAATTTCACTCACCAGACTGACTAGAGTACTCCAGTCACACTAAGGAAAAAAATGGTTAAATTACTTAACACAGTGAGGTCGGCACCTCATAAGCGCACATCACACACTCTCAGTAAGGTGTGTCTAACCACACCTTACCACACACCCTACTGAAGGTGTGTGGTCTAGCCAATGTCTAGCCACTCTCTCTCTTTTGTGGGGTATAGGATGATATCCCTCACGATACGCAGGAAAAACTTTACACGCACAAGGTCTAAATGCTTATTAAAGCTAACTTTATCATACCTGCAAACACTTACAAATGAAACATAAAAATTAAAAAAATTAAAACACTTAAAACAAATTAGGGAAGCATTTAGATAAGTGATAACAAGAGCTAGGTTTTATATACTAATTATCACTAGTCGTCACCGGGCAGGCGTGCGGTCAACTTAGGGGTCATGTACCAAGCGTGCAGGCGAGCATGCGGGTAAGCGCGCAGTGACACCTAAATGTGTATACTCGTTTCAGCTTTCTCACCTTAATTCTTGTGCTACGTCGCTCATTTTGGTATCATTGTGTTCACAATTAAATTCCCTACAGGTGTGTATAAATATAATGTCCAACAGCCTGGCGTGACTCCCAACAGCAAAGCCTAAAATTGGCAAAAGTTACCCGCGAGCGCACAAAATCGGTAAAATGTGCTTACTCGTTCCATTTTTCTCACCTTAATTCTCGTGCTACGTTGCTCGTTTTGGTATCATTGTGTTCGCAATTAAATTCCCTACAGATGTGTATGAATATAATGTACAAAAGTTTTGAGTGCCTCCCTGCAGAAAAGCCTAAAGTTACCCGTGAACGAGCACCAATTTGTACACTGCAACCTGATGTGTATACTCGTTCAGTTTGATAACATTAATTTTCGTGTTACTCTTTCATTTTGGTATCAAATTGTTCGCAAAAAAAAGGCGCATATTTTAAAACTAGTCCCATAATAATAGAGCAATAACTGGAATTTTAACAAATATTTTAATTCTGGAAGCTCATCATCACAAAATTATTTATATCTTTCCAGTGTTCTGACATAAATTCTTGTGTTACATCTTTCATTCTGGTATCAAATTGTTCGTGACGTAAAGGTGCGCATTTTATAACTAGTCCCAACAGTAGCACAATAAATAGATTTTTAACAAATATTTTAAAATTTTGACCAAAAACTATTTGTAATCATATAAGTATTCGGACATCAAATTTCATGTTACATCTTTCATTTTGGTATCAAATTGTGCGCATTCTAAAGGCGCTTATTTTGATACTATTCCTAGGTCGATTGGATAAAAAAATGAATTTTATACAAATATTTTTTGTAGTGGACGCAAGTCCGGTCCAAAGTTAGGATTCAAGAGAAAAATAATGGACGCGAGTCCGGTTCAGAGTTACAGATAGTGTTAATTAAACAATAAAAGCTAGACCTGATATATCAAGTCCAAACCAACATTAGGTTTGGATTGTGGTGGGGCCTCAGGCTTAATGCTTCTGGGTTCTCCTGTTTGGCCTGCACCTGGCCTGTGTTAGCTGCTGTGTTACCAGCTTTCTCATTTGCCTTTAAGGGTTTCAATCCCCTGGTGCCTTCCTCCACCTGCACTCAACGTTTTTAGGGACGCCTCGGCTGTTGGCCTGGGTTTTGCCACCAGCGATCATCAGGCTGGCCAGGGGTGATGATCTTCCCTTTCTTGCCAAGCGCACAGCACTGTGCGGTAGGTTGCAGCCGTGGAGCATACGCTGTGGAGGATATGGATTTCTCGGGACTCGGTTGTCCAGCTCCATTCGTACTGTTTCCCTGTGGTTCATTGTCTCAGCCTGGTCGAGGACTGGGCCATGGGATAGTTGAGCCCGAAAATCATCTCGAGGTAACCCTAGGGATCTTGATTCAGTTCTGACCTTTTTTGGAGCTGGGTGCTGCTTGTAGCTCTTCTTCTGAGTTGTCAGGGTTTGGCTCTCCGTGCCATTTATCTCCTGGTGTGTGTGTTCTTTCCAGTGGTCTGTCCCAGTTCCATTCTGTCTCCACAGAGTATACCGTCAACAGCCGCCTCCCTCTGGCTGTCCAAGTCGTTCAACCATATGTATATATTGTCGATTTATGTATACAAAATATACATTTTATATATATATATATATATATATATATATATATATATATATATATGTCGTACCTAGTAGCCAGAACGCACTTCTCAGCCTACTATGCATGGCCCGATTTGCCTAATAAGCCAAGTTTTCATGAAATAATTGTTTTTCGACTACCTAACCTACCTAACCTACCTAACCTAACCTAACCTAACCTAACTTTTTCGGCTACCTAACCGAACCTAACCTATAGAGGTAGGTTAGGTTAGGTTAGGTAGGGTTGGTTAGGTTCGGTCATATATCTACGTTAATTTTAACTCCAATAAAAAAAAATTGACCTCATACATAATGAAATGGGTAGCTTTCTCATTTCATAAGAAAAAAATTAGAGAAAATATATTAAATCAGGAAAACTTGGCTTATTAGGCAAATCGGGCCTTGCATAGTAGGCCGAGAAGTGCATTCTGGCTACTAGGTACGACATATATATATATATATATATATATATATATATATATATATATATATATATATATATATATATATATATATATATATATATATATATATATATATATATATATATATATATATATATATATATACCTAACCTATAAAGATAGGTTAGGTTAGGTTAGGTAGGGTTGGTTAGGTTCGGTCATATATCTACGTTAATTTTAACTCCAATAAAAAAAATTGACCTCATACATAATGAAATGGGTAGCTTTATCATTTCATAAGAAAAAAATTAGAAAAACTATATTAATTCAGGAAAACTTGGCTTATAAGGCAAATCGAGCCTTGAATAGTAGGCCAAAAAGTGAGTTCTGGCTACTAGGTACGACATATATATATATATATATATATATATATATATATATATATATATATATATATATATATATATATATATATATATATTATTTATTTATTTATTTATTTATTTATTTATTTATTTATTTATTTATTTATTTATTTATTTATTTATTTATTTATTTATTTATTTATTTATTTATTTATTTATTTATTTATTTATTTATTTATTTATTTTATTTTATTTTATTTTATTTTATTTTATTTTATTTTATTTATTTTGGTAGCAGTCTTTCCTGTAGACATATATTAATAAATATGACCGAAAAAGTAAGATTAATAATTCTAACACGAATTTTCTCAATGTTTCTTATATTTTTTTTCACTGTTGATGGTAACTGAAAAATCAATTCTCCAAAATTCATTTTTATTTCTAGTCTGACGCGACACTTGAGCGCGTTTCGTAAAACTTATTACATTTTCAAAGGCTTTAGTTTACACACACATAACTATAACTGAACAGAGTTTAAACAGCTTCGATTTTATACCTGCATTTGGGTGAGGTGATATGTTACAACAGTTTTGGATGAGGTGAAAACAAACTTTCAACACAAGACAGAACACGAAACAATGGGTATAATATTTTGTAAGTTAAAGGGAAGAATGGAAGTAACTGCAAAGGGCCTATTGGCCCATATTTCTTGATGCTTCTATATTGGTGCGGAGTCTTGAAGTGGGTAGAATATAGTTGTTCATTAATTGGCTGTCGATTGCTGGTGTCGACTTCTTAATGTCTAGTGCCTCGCAGATATCAAGCCGCCTTTTATCGCTGTATCTATCGATGATATCTGTGTTTTTTGTTAAGACTTCTCTGGTGATGGTCTGGTTGTGGGAAGAGATTATATGTTCCATAACCACCGTGCTGTGCGGAGTTTATTGAGAAATTCCCCCGGTGCGCATGAAATGAAGTGTTCCAAAAAATTCTTTTTTCTTCGTAAACTGATAAATTCCCTTCCCTGAACATGTCTATATAAAAATAAGTACCAAATTCCACTTATTTTAGCTGTAGGGACATGGACAAGATGTGCTGTGACGTCATCAGGGCCTGGTCGCCCGTGCTTGACTCACCCAGACACGGTCGCGCGGGCCATTCAAGCACCGGGTGTTGCCACAAATATATATTTCAATTATTTGTTTTATGTATTTCCAATGCGGTTTTATTTGTTTTTTTATCGTATATGATGCATATTTGTGTCCTTTACAATATGTATACAGTAGAACGTTCATAATGTTCCATGGAACTGTGATAGATGTGTCAGTAATGTGTCCACAATAAATGTTTATTGTCGCAATATTACCTCCTAAAAATTCACTAAAATTACAATATGTACAGTTTCACACACTATTTACACAGTAACACTGTATTACACACTCAGTACTTCGGAAGTGAGTAATAATCAACGAAATAGCCCATGGTACACAGCGCGACTTCGCTCTCAATGCACCAGGTACAGTTAAATTTTCGCTTCCTGTTTCTTCATTCTGAGTGTTTGCAAATAACGCACTCACGTACACCCTTGGCTTTAGAACTTGTAGGTTGTATGTAACCAAGCTTGAAAAGCATAAGGTAGTATTGAAAAGATTATAGGAAAAGATCAATTTGTAAGGTAGTCTTGAAAAGATCGCTTTGTATGGTCCCACACAAGAAGAGATTCAGCTCACCCAGAAAATGGCGTTTCATTACATTCAACGCTGGTTTTTTCATTGCACTACCTGACTTGACGTGCCTGACTGACTTAGGCTTACATTAGTTCCAGAAGGCTTTTCGAGTTCTGAATAATTTTTCCCATGAGGTGTGGTGTGTGTATATTTCACTTGTTTATATTTTTTCCTAAGATTGAAATAAGCATTAAGAGTGTACATTTTTTGCAGAGAACAGTCAACACCAGATGTGCGAAATATTGTTGATGTTGTGGGGAACTCTATAAAGGTTACGAGTGACAGTGGCACTGTTCATACCTTCAGCTATGACCACTGCTTTAACTCTAGTGGTGTCCTTCATCCACATAATGCTTCTCAAGAAGATGTGTATGTTACCCTGGCAAAACCTCTATTGGAGAAGGCTTATGAAGGTTACAACACCTGTCTCTTTGCATATGGCCAGACAGGTTCTGGAAAGAGTTACACGTGAGTAGCATTTTGCAGAGGTTTTTAAATGATGTTTTCAAATAAGGTGTGTGATTATTATGCTAAATTTCCTCTAAGAATACTGATGAAAATATGGATTATGTCAATGCATTTTAAGAAAATAAATTGTAGTTCACAAGTTAAGTATTTAAAGATACTCATCAGTCATGCTGATGTAAAACTACTTGAAATAATTAGAATATTGGTAGTATAATGTTAGGTGAGGACTTGTACAATAAGTGGTGTGTTCCCATTGTAAGAAAGTTTCTGATATTTGTGACTAGCTGATCATTAAAGATGAATGTAAAAAGTTATTCAGCATTAAAAAAAGAAAAGATGTGTTAAACATTTTAGGAGCACTGGGATGATTCCTGATTATAAATGAAAGTAGTTAATGGACAATTTTAGTGTTATCATATTTTCTGGGGGGAGCCCCTACGGTTCCCCGGGTAATGTCGGACTTTGGCATCAGTCATGTGTACGGAATTCTTATGGGCCTACCGGGGACCACGAGCCAGAACCTGGCCCTCCTCAGAGGCAAGGGAAGCAATGGTCTATAGAAACCCCCGTGTGATTGGAAGCATTCTATGTCTGCCATCGACGGGTTAGGCACCCAGAAAGGTAGGCGTCCCAAAACAAATCCCTATTCTGGTGAAAATTGCAACCAAAAGGCAAACGAGTGGATAGAACTCTCCAAACAAAAACAAGCAAACTAGTATGATGTCATTCGTCGTCGCGCCGCTGTCTGCGCAGCTCCCCCTTCCCTGGGAGGGGGAAGAGGGAGCCCTAGACCCCCCTGCGCCGGCGATCCACACACCAGTTCTTGAGGCTGATGCTATCGGCTCGGTTGTGTGCTCTGGCTCCGGTCTTTTGCGGCACTGTGCCTTGCGTGTGGCTGCTGTTCTCCAGGGGTGCGAGAGCCAGGAGTTATTCCTCAGTACTCGGGCTGCATGCGCCTAGGGTTCCCTTCCCTAGGTGCCCTGTAAGTACTGCCTTTGGGGCTTGGGGGGCCACCTTCCATAAGTTCCTCGAGGTCTGCCTCTGTGTGCCTGTTTTACTGCTCGGTTTCTCGGCTGCTCTTTGGGTACTTGGGGGGGGTTTTGTCTCCGCTAGTTTACCTTAGGGTAAGAGGCAGTTTTCGCACTGGTAGGGGCGCAGGGGGCTGTGCAGCTAGTTGTCACCTATTACAGCGGCCGGCTCTGTGCCTTGGGGTACGCGTCCTCTTGCGGGGTTTTGTTTTTCTTTTTGCCTTGGTAGGGGGTTCTGCCCTCATTGCCACTGGTTTTTGACCTCGCCCTCATACTTGGTGGTGTCCCCTGCTGGGTCCCTGGGGTTCAGCTTTAGACAGTTTGTTTGGTAGTTTTGAGCGCCGGTTAGCAATCCCCTGCCTGGGTTTACTTGAGCGCGAGTCCTCTTCAAGTAAACGCTCAGGACCCTGGGAATCCCCTAGGGAACGTGTGGGTCCGATGGATGTGACCCCGGGGTCCCCCCTTGCTTCGTGCGAGGTTGAGGGTTGTTCGGTCCCCTTGTCACAGGGCGATCCTCACTGTTTTTGCCTTCGTCATGCAGCCTGTTGGGTTGGTGACTTTCGACCCCGAGTCCTGTGAGTACTGTTGCTTGCTGGTGACTCAATTTACCCAGTCTATGGATGATCTTCGGGTACAGGCTGCACAAGCGTTGCATTCTAGGTTTTGTTTGTTGCAGCGCGCTAGGTTGGTTGGTCACCCGGATGCCTCGTTTTGCTTATAGGTACCCGGACTTGGGGATGGGGGTCGCTTCGACCCTGGATCAGTCCGCACCTCCTGGTCCTTCCCCTCCCGTTGTACGTTCTGGTCCCCCCTCCCCTGCTTCCGGCCCCGAAACATCTGAGGGTTTCGGAGTTGGGGCAGGGGTTACTTGGTCTTGAGACTCAGGCAGCCTCGGGGATGCCCCTTCCAATGTGGCGACTGAGGCATTAGTTTCCTCCCCCGGCCGAAGCCTCTGCGTCTGACCAGTGGGCCTCTTTCTATCCGGCTTCTATGGCTGCACCGGCCTGGTAATTACCCAAGTGTAGTTACAGGATGCAACCCATCCTCCGAATTCACAGTACGATTTAATACCAAGTGTAATAAGTACACTATCTTACTGTCATAAACAGTGCATAATCGCACTTATGGGGCTGTTACATTTACCCAACTCCCTCCCCCGATTGAATTCTCCCCGTTTTCTGTTAAGACACTTAGAATTTTAGGATGAAGTTTTCAATTTCGATTTGCAATACACAAGTTTTAAATATCAGGAATTTCTTTTTCTGGTTTATTAAACAATATAGATTTTATACAAAATTTTAAAATATCCTGAGTTATTTTACAATTTATTGTTATATTTAAGTTTTGTTTTATTAGTTTTATAAAACTGTAATATCAATATAGCTATAGGTTAAGTGCTAATTGTAATTAAGAAGCAATAAAACTATTATCTTCAAAAACTAAGACGGTTAGGTGAGGTTGTGGTTTTCTATTCAGTTTTTCAGGTAAACTCAAATATTCACAATATATTTGACAGTACGATTTAATACTAAGTGAAAATAAGTACAATTCCTAACTGCTATGAATAGTACATAATTGCACTTATTTGTCTCCTTACATTTACCACCCCATTTTTGGAGGACGGGCTGCAGGATGCAGGACACCACGGGCTACGCTCGTGGTGTCCCGTCTTCCCAGCACTGTCATATAACGCTTTGAAACTACTGACGGTCTTGGCATCCACCACCTTCTCGCCTAACTTGTTCCAACCGTCTACCACTCTGTTTGCGAAAGTGAATTTTCTTATTTTTCTTCGGCATCCGTGTTTAGCTAGTTTAAATCTATGACCTCTTGTTCTTAAAGTTCCAGGTCTCAGGAAATCTTCCCTATCAATTTTATCCATTCCTGTTACTATTTTGTATGTAGTGATCATATCGCCTCTTTTTCTTCCGTCTTCCAGTTTTGGCATATTTAATGCCTCTAACCTCTCTTTGTAGCTCTTGCCCTTCAGTTCTGGGAGCCACTTAGTAGCATGTCTTTGCACCTTTTCTAGTTTGTTGATGTGCTTCTTAAGATATGGGCACCACACAACCGCTGCATATTCTAGTTTTGGCCCAACAAAAGTCGTGAACAATTTCTTTAGTATATCGCCATCCATGTATTTAAAAGCAATTCTGAAGTTAGAAAGTGTGGCATAGGCTCCTCGCACAATATTCTTTATGTGGTCCTCAGGTGATAGTTTTCTATCTAGAACCACCCCTAGATCTCTCTCTTTATCAGAATTCTTTAAAGATTTCTCACATAATATATAGGTTGTGTGGGGTCTATGTTCTTCTATTCCACTTTCCATAACATGGCATTTATTAACATTAAATTCTATTTGCCAAGTGGTGCTTCATATACTTATTTTGTCCAGGTCATCTTGAAGGGCATGACAATCATCTAAGTTTCTTATCCTTCCTATTATCTTATCATCATCAGCAAACATGTTCATATAATTCTGTATACCAACTGGTAGATCATTTATGTACACAATAAACATCACTGGTTCAAGAACTGTGTGGCAATGAGTGTGCTCTAGCGGGTAACGCTTCGGCGAATTTAGGGGTCATTGCGGGTTATGCGCCCCCATGTTGTCTAATTTATATACATATGTCTGTAGGGAATTTTATTGCGATCACAGTGATACAAAAAAGAATGATGTCGAACAAGTTTGGACTTGATAAATCTGAAAAGAGAAGCGACATGTTTGCGCTGTTTGGAGTGCACGGCTAAAAAACAACTTAGTTTTTTATTTGGTGCCGGCATCGCGTTAGCTTTAGTGACATATTATACATATGTTCCTCTAGAACATTTCATTGAGAACACATTGATACCAAAACTAAACACGTACATCGAAAATTACGGTAAAAAACACAGAGTATAAACTTTTCAGTAGGGGTGTAGCCGATGTGCAGTTGGGCATGCAGTAGCGGGTAACCCTTTGGCAACTTCCCACGGTCTTGCGGGTGAGGCGTGCCCATGTTTTGTACTTTATTTTCATATGTCTGTGTACAGAATTGTATTGTGATCACAGTGATGCCAAAAATTAACGACGTAGAAAAATTCTGGGGTTGACAAACCTAAAAAGAGCGTACACATTTCATCACTGTTTGGCGCTCACGGCTAATGATCGCCATAGTTTTTTATTTGTGGCGGGTCTCACCTTGGCTTCGATGAAATTTTATATATATATTCCTCTAGAGCATTCTCTTGCAAACAAATTGATACCAAATTTAAATACATACATGGAAAACAAAGGTCAGCAGACCGAAAAAGAGTATAAACATTTCAGTGTTGCCACGCGGTCGCCCGAAATGCTCGGCGCACAAGGGGAAAGTTAAAGAATCTTCTGCCGGGAGCGCAATAGTGTTAATGGTCAAACTTCCTTACAAAATTTTATTTATATTTTTCCCCCATGATCAGGAAAAGCATTTTAACAATATTTAAAGCAACACAAATTTTTAGCAATTAATTTTTTCCCAGTGCACCACAGCATTGTAGGGAACAATAGCCGCACAACCCAGGGGTTAATACTATATTTTACTATACTGTACAGTATTTAGTTTATATACTACAGTATATAAAATATAGAATACAGTGGCACCTCGACTTACGATTGCCCCTACTTACGATAATTTGAAGTTACGATGTAAATTTCATCGAAAAATGCGACTCGACATCCGATGGTGTCGTCGACTTACGATATTTGTTGGTACACGTTCAGGTCAACCGAGCGCATGGTTCCCGGTCACGCGGCCGACCTGCCTCAGTTTACTACAGCTGCCCGCTTCGTGACGATTGCGCCTATAAGAAATTTCGCTTTTGTGGTGATCTTTTGCATTTTGAACATAAAGTTATTATTATATATCACGCCATGAGTCCCAGGAAAGTCAGTGGTAAGGGTCAACATATGAGATCCCATGTAAGGATGACCAGAGCAGAAACAAGAGATCATTCGTAAATATGAAGATGGTGTGCAGGTTGTTGGACTAGCTAGGCAGTACAACAAATCTCAGTCAACAATATCCACCATACTGGCTAAGAAAAAGGACATTATGGTGCTAAAGTGATGCATCATTACAACAAATGTTAAAACGAAGGGAAAAACAAATGTCCCTTGACAAATTTGAGTGAAACAAACAAGTACTGAACCACAACCAGGTCCTAGTGGTATTCAGGCAAAACGTAGGAGAGAGAGTACACCAGAGAAAACATCACTGCCTGATGTGATAATGGAAGGGGACTCCCCTTCCAAACAGTAACAACTCACCTCCTCCCCCCTCCTCACCATCTTCCATATGCCATCAAGAGCCCTCCATAAAGGTAAGATAAACTTAGGTACTGTATTGTAGTTAAAAAAAAACATTGTACTGTATTCAGTATAAAATGTATTTGTATGTTAATATTTTGGAGGGTGGGGAAGGGATTAATTCAAATCCCTTTATTATTTATGGGAAAAATCGCTTCGACTTACAATATTTCGACTCACGATCCGTCTCTGGGAACGGATTAGCATCGTAAGTCGAGGCCCCAGACTTACAGACTTGGGAGCCGGTCGGCCGAGCGGACAGCACGCTGGACTTGTGATCCTGTGGTCCTGGGTTTGATCCCAGGTGCCAGCGAGAAACAATGGGCAGAGTTTCTTTCACCCTATGCCCCTGTTACCTAGCATTAAATAGGTACCCGAGTGTTAGTCAGCTGTCACGGGCTGCTTCCTGGGGGTGGAGGCCTGGTCGAGGACCAAGCTGCGGGGACACTAAAGCCCCGAAATCATCTCAAGATAACCCATTGTACTGTATAAAAAATATAGTATATACAGTACTATATATAAAATATAGTATATACAGTACTACATAAAATATAGTATATGTAGTCCAACTACATTTTTTAAAGGAAGTGGAATCAACAATTCCAATCGATAACTGTATTGGAATTGTAACTTTTTAATGGAATTGGCATCAGAATCTTCAGAAATTTTAGTATCATTACACAGGACATTAGCACAAGAACTTTTCCAACAATTTGGTTGTGTGCACAAGCAGGGAAATCTGGTGGTGGTAGTCAGTAAGGGTTTCACTCAAATTTTTTTATTTTTTATTGTTCTGTGTGAATCATCTGCTGGGCTGCTTGGCATTTGTAGCTTTAGTCTTTGTTAACTCTCCCGTTGTCCATAAAGTTTCATTGACTTTCTGGGTGCTTTCCCAGTGTCATGGCAACCTGTTACTTGCTCCCAGCACCTCTGTGAATGGGCCAGACTTTGGCTTTGGTCCCCAGTAGGCATAACAGAACTCCTGCATCTGACTTGACCCATTGGCATAGATGTATCTCAGCGAGAGCACTTCAGCAAGCCACCAGGGCTCATCCAGAAAAAACCGCCATTGAATGTAATGAAACGCCATTTTCTGGATGAGCCCCGGAGGCTCCCTCTGGGGTAAGCTCCCCAGAGCTTAGCCCAGAGGGAGCTTACCCCAGGTAAGCTTCCCAGAGCTTACCCCAGAGGGAGCTTATCCCAGGTAAGCTCCCCAGAGCTTACCTGGCTGATATGTATGTATTAGACCATACCATCAGTCGAGTGGAGCTTTTGCATACCGGGAACCACGAGCCAGAACCTGGCCCCTTCGGAGAGGCATGAGGAGCAATAGCCTATAGAAGCCCCCATGTGTTTGGCAGCATGCCATGTGTGCCATCAACCAGGGTTTGGCACCCAGAAAGGTAGCAGTAATAAAACAAACACCACATGTTAACACTATTGCTCACCCGACATGCGCGCGGTCAACTTAGAGGTCATGGACCAAGTGTGCGGGCAAGCGCGCAGTGACGCCTAAATATGTATACTCGTTTCACCTTTCTCATTCATTTTGGTATTCTACATCTGTAGTTATTGGTTGATTTCTTTGCTGTTTTCGGCGTGGAACTGCTCTGCCCTGGACCCTGATCCATTGTATAACATATATAATGTGTGTGAAAGACACGTGAACCAATATATATATGCCGATAATAACTGAGATTTGCACAAGTTTGGGACGCGAGCCAGTGGCACTCCGGTCACGGACATGATAAACAAAGCACTATGCCTACTGCATGGCCTGATGACCCAGAATGCCATGCGGCATATGGAGGAGAGTGGGAGGACAATGGCGCTCATTTTGAAACCACCTAGAAGTTGATCGGATGAAAATTTTTACAAATATTTTAATGGATGACGCGCTCGATAGTCATCGGATTACATTAGGGAGAAAAACTTATGACGCTAATAGGCATCATCAGAGAGCAAAAGTGTTAATTAACAGCTGCACTGTGAGTATGTTTTGCCACCTAGCAAAATACGGGACATGGCGGTGCGTCACCCGACTCGTAAGAGATTTTAGGACATCGTAAGATTCAGAACGTGCGCGCGGTAGGTTGGGTACAAGATGGCCACCTAAGACCTCCAGTGAGAGGCAGCCATCTTGAAAAAAATTCCAAGCATGCCCCAGGACTGGGGGTTGGCTCGGTTCTGAGTGAGCAACCATGGATGGTGCACGCTCCTCTGGCTCTCGATCCCCTGTCGGACATGGTGTTGAAAGATCGCTCCCTGACGGTGAAATTCAGAATTTATTGTTTGAAGAAGATAAGGGTAGTGATATTGATGTAGCAAGGCACGATAAAGACCTAACACACGTGTCAAATACAAGTGATATGGCATGGATGAGGATGATACAACGAGCGTATCCAGCAAAGGGTGAGTGCCAGGCGGGCTGCGGGCTCCCAGGCCATCACTTTCGCAATTATCATCACCATCCGTGTCATCTACAATTTTTGAATAAAGTGATACTATAGATGAATCGTTTTCTGGGTTCAGTGATGATGCGTCTGATAAAAGTAGCATAGATGAACAGTGTGTTAGTGGCTTCCTTGATGGTGGTGGTTATTACCAGTGATGGTGCAAGTACAAGGAGCACGGGTGAATTTGCGAGGGAGGACTGAATTTTGTACCACACAAATCACAATTTGATGATACTGATGTTGGTGTTGCAACCACTTTCCCATATACAGGTGAAGATATGAATGAACATGAATATTATATGACTTATTTTGATGAGCCTTTCATGCAACTTCTTGTTGGTGAAACCAACAGGTATGCATAGCAACTGCAACTTATTGCATGTGGCTTATTTCTTGCTTCACATATGACAGGATGTAAGGACACCACTGTGGCTGAGACGTGTATTCTTGGCTCTGTGTCTGCTTATGAAACATTCCATGACACATAATACAGGATTATTGTAACAAAGATAGTGCTGTTCCAAGCCCAGTATTCAACAAGTACATGTCATGAGACAGGTTTCTGATATTTCTACGGTGCCTACACTTTAAAAACATTGCAAATGTTGATCTAAATTATCGACTTTGGAAAGTACCAAAAATGTTTAGTGATATCAACCAAAAAATTTTTGAGATTACTTAAAAAATTTTTGTTGTGGACATGTAAAGGGAGGGAGGGGGGGGAAATAGCTCTTTTGTCCATTATCCTGCCCCTAGTTAACTATTCTAGAATTCCCCCAAAGTTCCTACTGCAACTTCTCCAGCTCAACACCTTGTAACCTAGGTATTTGATTACCTAGGTGCTACATCCACAAGACATTGTAACTTGATCAGCTACCCGCAACTCTAGAGAACTCTAGAACATTTCACTGCCACAAACGTATAAGAGAACCGAAAGAAATAGATAATGAAGTAATGAGTGAGGGTTCGGGGTGAGAGAGGCAGAGAGAAGGGAGGAGTAGGTGGAAGGAGTAAGGAGGATCGTCAGGTGAAAGGGAAAGTGGGGA
The DNA here is from genome assembly GCF_040958095.1 of Procambarus clarkii. Taxonomy (NCBI): domain Eukaryota; kingdom Metazoa; phylum Arthropoda; class Malacostraca; order Decapoda; family Cambaridae; genus Procambarus; species Procambarus clarkii. The sequence continues at coordinate 11,031,707 of NC_091202.1, read as the reverse complement.
GAGAGGCGGAGGGAGAGGAGAGGGAGTAGGAAGTGAGTAGGAGGTAGAAGGGTAGATAAGTAGAAGTAGAAAAGAGAAGTAGGAGTTGCTGCCACCATCCATTCTAGTCAGTACATACAAGACAAGGAATGGAACTTGTCTGTATATCAAAGATGTTATTAGCATGTGTCAACTGGAATCATGTTCCATGCAAGATTCTCTAATTCAATAATCTCAAGAGTATTCTATACTCAAGCTGGCTATATACCAGAAATTCCAAGGTCTCGGGAACACAATTAAAATCAAATTAATAGTAAGTGAATCAAGTATTTATTTAGCATGATAAATATCAGAATTCAAGCAATCGAACTGAAGGTTCATTAGGTCCAGATAAACAATGTGAGCCACCACACAGAACTTTGAGAGTCACTACAGCTGTCTGCCCCTAGAGATCACACATCATCTTAGCACATGAAATAAGTCACCTTTCATGTTCAACTTGCCAAGTGTCTGCCTATAGCTGGATAGAGAGGTGGGGAGGGTCTGCAGTTGACAAAGTTCCCCCGTCTGGCTGACAACCTGCCTGGCTTTGCTGTCTTCTGCTCTGCTCTGCTCTGCTGGGCTACTCTCCTATTGCTATTCCTCCCAAATCTATAGCTCCTTGAGTATTTATTGGGGACCAACTAGCTAACTCCGCCCACAAGTAGATAGCCCCAGGCCATCTACCAAGCCACACTTTAACCAGCGGCTTGTTTGAAGGATTCCCCCGGCTAGCCGCCTGCCATTATGAGCTTAGCAGAAACAAGGTCAACTTCACACGACCTTACCTTGGTCACTTGGTGGTTCTTAACACTCTAGAGGTGTGACTTTCAGGCCGACAGAATGGCGCCTCTCAAATCTTGTCTGTGACTCGTGTATCTCTATGTATATATTAAACACAAAACTAAGCAAAACACCTTTACAGTGTTACAGACACAGTGATACATGTATCACATTTCCTTGGAACATTATGAACGTTCTACTGTGTACATATTGTAAACACTAGAAATGTGCATCAGGCAATAAAAAAATTAATTAGAAAGCATTGAAAAAATTTATGAAAATATATTTCGCAACTCGCAATGCTTGAATCGCCCGCACAACTGCCTCTGAAAGCTTCCTGCACTGACGAACACGTATCGGTGACATCACATTGGCTGTGACGACATGTATAAGATGCAAAGTAGTTTTTTATCTGGATCTTTTAGACATGGTAAGCCCCAACACTTTTAAGATAAGTGCCGGCCATGGTTGGACTTGTTCTTGTGAGGGCCATTTCTTTTGTATTCTGTTATGTGTTTTAGTATTTGCTTCATGTGCATCTTTTCTATTGAGCTTATTACATGGGCATGGGCTTGGCTTGGGTTTGAGTTGAGCTCATGCCTTTGGTGGGTGTCCCCAGTTGTTTCCGGTCCTGAAGAGGGACTCGGCAAACCTATGGTACTCTCTTGATCTTACGGGTTTGAACACTTTCATTCTTTGTCCAGCCTTCTGCATGACCACCTTGGCTCAAGTGTGCCCAGTTTTACAGGCTGGAGCTTGGATGGTGTTCCTGGACCTCAAGGATGCATAATGGCACATCCGTGTTCATGCCAGGTTCAGGGACTGATTAGGTTTTGTGGTCGGGCATCAAGCTTACCACATTACGGTTCTTCCTTTTGGTTTGAATCTGTCTTCCCATAAGTTTACCACGCTAGTGCAGGTGAATGTGACCTAGCTGCACTTTCTAGGGTTTTGTGTATTGGCCAACTTTGATGACTGGCTGGTTTGGGGTCAAAGGCCATATATTGAAAGTCCAGGAATGTGGTTCTTTCCTAGCTTGCCAAGTTCAGGTACCTGGTGAGGTGGCAAAAGTCCCAATTGGTTCTATCTCAGGTTTGGACTTAACTGGGTCTTGTTTGGGACTCCCTGTTGGCTTCCCTTTCCCTGCCTCTGGTGGCTTCGTGCCGTCTACAGCTTCGTTGCCATCTGGTGCTGGATTGGCCCTGGTGACTTGTAAATTAGTGTTCTGGTTGTCCAGGAGCCTCAACTCGGCCTATATTGTCTTTACCTTGGGCGGACTTTGGCTCCTGGTGTAGTTCTGGTTTCTGCAATTCCATCCGTTTCGCCACTGCAAAGTTGGTGGGTTTGGACCCCCACCTGCACTCTGTTGGCCCTTGTCTTGACGGGCTTTGGTCTTTTCAAGGTTTGATTCCTTGTTGGTATCCTCTCACATTGCTTGATGTGTTCTCAGATGCTTTGACTCTTTACTGGGACTTCGTGACAACCTATCATCAGGCCACCCTGGGTCAATGGTCATTCCTGTTTCCTCGTACGAACATTATGAAAAGCAAAGTTGCAGTTCTGTGGCATACCCTGAGGAGGATTCGGCTCCATCCAGACGTTGTGTCTGGGCTCTACTCTGACTGCTCCCTGGTGGTTCCAACCCGTCCTCGACTCAAGTCCATTACATCCAGCGGTTGACCTCACAGACACATTCATAAATTTGTACATGCTGTTCATTCAAAACATGAATTTTCTCAAATATAAATTAATATTATAATAGCATACTGTGCATATATAGGTTAGGTATTTAGGTTCTGTTGGCAATTATTTGTAACTAGCCGTACCTGGCAACGCGTTGCTGTGGCTCGGCAACCTTCCCCTGTCTCCCAGTCCTCCCCACCATTCCCCCCCCCCTCCTCTGTCCCTTTGTCCTCCCCACCATCCCCCACTCCAGCATCCCCTCATCGTCTTAACCATTCCCCACTCCACCATCCCCTCGTCCTCCTAACCATTCCCCCACTCCACCATCCCCTCGTCCTCCCCACCTTCTCCCAATCCCCCTCCCCACCTTCTCCCAATCCCCCCTCCCCCTTCGTTCTCCCTACCATTCTCCCCTCCCTACCTTCTCCCCTCCCCCTCCCTACCTTCTCCCATTTCCCCATCCCCTCGTCCTCCCAACCATCCCCCACTCCCCTGTCCCCTCGTCCTCCCCACCATTCCCTACTCCCTCGTCCAATGCATTCCAAAATGATCTGATGTTCCCATTAGAAAATTGGGAATATCAAATGATCTGATGTTCCCATCATTGAAATATAAGAAAACAGTTAAAAAATAAATGAATAAATGAAAAAATAAAAAAATAAACTATGCTCATGAAATGAACAGTATAGTAAACAACACAGCTCAATTCCAAAGCAATGTCGTAATTATTTACACAAAATAATTAAATCAAAACGAAAATAAATCGAAATCTATGGAAATTCAAATTATCAATGAAATTGGGAACATTGAAATGGAATCGTAACGTATTTAGTATAGCGTGTGTGGCTCTTATGTGCAACAGATGGTGCTGTTTTTCAAAAAAAGCATGTTTTTATCTGTCACAGGCACGTCATTTATATTTATACTCACAAAATGAACGGTATGGCAAACAACACAGCTCAATTCCATTGCAATGTCACACAAAATAATTAAATCAAAATGAAAATCGATTGAAATCTATGAAAATTCAATTTGTCAATGCAATCGTAAATATTGAAATGGAATCGTAACATACTCAGTATAGCGCGTGTTGCTATTACATGCAACAGAGGGCACTGGTTTAAAAAAATAAAAAAATGTTTTTACCCGTCACAGGTGTGGCATATATGTAGTAGGGGGGCCTCGTAGCCTGGTAGATAGCGCGCAGGACTCGTAATTCTGTGGTGCGGGTTCGATTCCCACACGAGGCAGAAACAAATGGGCAAAGTTTCTTTCACCATGAATGTCCCTTATACCTAGCAGTAAATAGGTACCTGGGTGTTAGTCAGCTGTCACGGGCTGCTTCCTGGGGGTGGAGGCCTGGTCGAGGACCGGGCCGCGGGGACACTAAAGCCCCGAAATCATCTCAAGATAACCTCAAGGTAGGTATATAAAAACACACATTTATTCGAATGAAACGTTGAATAAAAATTTCAAAGCAATCAGTGAAGAACTTTTGGAGATTACAGCCCTTACGTCCAACAGATGGCACTGTTTTTTAAAAAAAAAGTTTTTTCCTGTCACAGGTGAGGGATGTATATAGTAGGTACATAAAAACACGCGTCTATTCGAATGCAACGTAGTGTCAAAATTTCAAAGCAATTGGTAAAGAGTTAGTGAAGAGTTCCCTCACATGAAAACCACAGTTTTTCTGGGGGGAGCCCCGTCGGCTCCCCGGAGCTTTACCGGCTGATATGCTAATGTCAGACTTTGGCATCAGTCATGTGTATGGAGTTCTAGGGCCTACCAGGGACCACGGCCAGAACCTGGCCCCCTCAGAGAGGCAAGGGGAGCAATGGCCTATAGAAACCCCCGTGTGGTAGGAAGCATTCTATGTTTGCCATCGACCGGGTCAAGCATCCAGAAAGGTAAGCATTCCAAAACAAACCCCTATTCTGGTGAAAATTGCTACCTAAAGCCGAACTAGTGGATAGAACTCTTCAACAGAAAACAAGGAAACTAGTATGACGTCATACGTCACCGTGCCGCTGTCTGCGCAGCTCCCCCCTCCCCGGGAGGGGGAAGGGGGAGCCCCAGACCTCCCACACCAACTATCCACCCATCAGTTCTTCGGCTGATGCTATAGGCACCGGTTATGTGCTCCGGCTCCAGTGGTTGTTTCAGCACTGTACCTAGAGTGTGGTGTCTGTTTTCTAGGTGGTGCGTGAGCCGGGAGTGATTCTCCAGTACTCGGGCTGCATGCGCCTAGGGTTCCCTTCCCTAGGTGCCCTGTAAGTACTGCCCATTGGGGCTTGGGGCCACCTTCCACAAGTTCCTTGGGTCCTGCCCCTGCTTGGCCGTTTACTGCTTGGTTTTCGGCCGCTCTTTGTGTGCTCAGGGTGTTCTGTCTCCCTTATTCGCCTTAGAGTAAGGGGCAGTTTTGCACTGGTGGGGCGCAGGGTACTGTGCAGCTTGTCTTTACCAATCATAGCGGCCGGCTCTGTTCCGCTTGGGTACGCTGTCCTCTTGCGGGGTTTTCTTTTTCTTTTCGTGCGGCGCTGGCGGAGCCTGCTTCAGCTTGCTTTCGGTCTGGGTGTTGCTTCTGCACCGTTAGTAAGCTGCCTTGTGCATCGTTTCACCTTCGCCTGTTCGTGCGCCACTTGCACCATCCTGGTCTCTGGTCAGCGTGCTCTGTCTTCTCCTCGGTTGGTAGTGCCCCTTCGGTTCTGGTGTGTTTTTTCGTCGGCTCTTTCCTTTTGGCCTTGTCTCTGGGGGTTGAGTCGCTGAGTTTTCTTGCTCCTTCGGTTTTAGCGGTGGCAGCAGTCTCCATCTTTTCTGGCGCGGGGTGGGGCTGCTGCGTTCTGGAGGGGTCCAGGGTTGTTGGTGCTTCGTTGGTCGGGCCGGGGGTGTGTTGTGTTTTGTGTTCAGTGGCGGCCCTCCGCTGTTGTTTGCGTGCCACGGCGTTTGGGTCCAGAGAGCGTTTTGCGTCGATCCGGTTCTGTTCTTCCCGGTTTGTGGGTGATGGTGTCCCGGGTGGTCAGCAGTGTTCTTGCGGCTAAGCTGCCTGTGTTCTTCCCTCATGCTTGTGGCGTTCGTGGCTTCGCTACTCTCGCTGCCGTCTGGGCGACGTGGCCTTGCGGTCTTTCGGGCATGGATTTTTGGTGTTCGTGCGGTGGAGGGGGGGGGGGCCCTTGCTGCTCGTTGTTCTCATGTTGCTCCCGGGACTTTTCGGGGCTGTGGCGCCTTGGGTTGGCGTTTGCTGACGGTTGTCTCGCTTCCGTGGGGGGTGCGTGGTGTCCGCCTCCTGGTTCTGTCCCTTTGACCTTCCTCTGTGGGTAGTTAGCTCCGGGGAGCCAACGGGGCTCCCCCCAGAAAACCAGCGTTGAATGTAATGAAACGCCATTTTCTGGGTGAGACCTGGAGGCTCCCTGGCAACCCTCCCTCCCTCCGGTCGGCGGTTTTTCGCGTGTTTTGACATCCAGCCTCAGAACTGATAGGTGGATAGCCGGCGTGGGAGGTCTGGGGCTTCCCCTTCCCCCTCCCAGGGAAGGGGAAGCTGCGCAGACAGCGGCGCAGTGACATATGACGTCATACTAGTTTCCTTGTTTTCTGTTGAAGAGTTCTATCCACTAGTTCGGCTTTAGGTAGCAATTTTCACCAGAATAGGGGTTTGTTTTGGAATGCTTACCTTTCTGGATGCTTGACCCGGTCGATGGCAGACATAGAATGCTTCCTACCACACGGGGGTTTCTATAGGCCATTGCTCCCCTTGCCTCTCTGAGGAGGCCAGGTTCTGGCCGTGGTCCCCAGTAGGCCCTAGAACTCCATACACATGACTGATGCCAAAGTCTGACATTAGCATATCAGCCGGTAAAGCTCCGGTGAGCCTCCGGGTCTCACCCAGAAAATGGCGTTTCATTATATTCAACGCTGGTTTTTTTTTTTTTACAGCATGTTTTTACCCCATCACAGACGTGACATCTATATAGTATGTATATAAAAACCTGCTCGAATGCGAAATGAACGTTTTGTGAAAATTTCAAAGCAATCGATAAAGAACTTTTGGAGATTATTGATTTTGAACAAACAAACTTTTCCATTTATATTTATATAGATACGTGGGTGAAGCATTTTCAGCGTTGTGGTTCGAATAAAATTCTTCAGTGAAGCACTTGTTTCGGAAGTATTCGAACGTCATCAGTTGTGAGTCGTGTGTAAACCATTTTTCGTACATAAACGGGGTTTGATGGGTGCATGGAATCACTTTTGGGTCTTTGTTTGAAGGACAGGCTGGGTGGTTCATTGCCTGAACCAAGTGGTGTTATGGTGCATCGCCCTGTGACGCTGGATGCTTCGAGAATTTTGGGTTCTAGTTTCTCAGGGTTTGGTTCTTTACATGATTCACACGAGGGGTGTTCTCACAGACGGGTTGACAACACATCCTTCTGTTGGGTCTGCAAAATGTTTGGGTGATCCATGGTGGACCTTTTAATATTGGCATGGAAAGCACTGGCCAGTGCTTTCCCTCCTATGTGGCACTGATCATGAGGCTTTCACAGTTATTGCCTTTTAACTGGGCTGGTTAAGGTGGAGGTGCAGTTTGGTTGTTGCTCAGGGTTCTGTCCATTTGTATTGGGGGAGGGTGATCCTTCTGGTTCTTTGTTGGCTAGCCTAGCATTGGTTTTTGGCACTTCTATCCCAGTGTACAAGCCCAGGCATCTTTTGATGGTTCTGCCTCTTTCACCAGATATGTTCGACAATGTACTTTAGTGGTTTGACCACCTCCACCTCGTCTGTAGTTTTTGACGTGTATACAGTATTGCCATTTGTATGGTGGGCAGGTGGCTGGTTTGTTGGTGTCCCACCTACTTCTTTCCTCGCAGCAGCAGTACGGGATTGCCTGGGTCTTGTTTTTCCACTATGTCTCGTCATCTTTCTTTGGGTTCGTCTAAGGCTGTCCTATCTTTGTCTTGGTTGTTTCTTGACTGGCATCTCATGCCTAATTCTGTCGCCTCTTATCATTCTCACTTAGTTGTAGTCACCTAGTTGTGTTTGCAGGGGTTGAGCTTTGGTTTTTTGGTCCCGCCTCTCAACTGTCAATCAACTGGTGTACAGATTCCTGAGCCTACTGGGCTCTATCATATCTACATTTGAAACTGTGTATGGAATTAGCCTCCACCACAACACTACTTAATGCATTCCATTTGTTAACTACTGACACTGAAAAAATTCTTTCTAACGTCTCTGTGGCTCATATGGGTACTAAGTTTCCACCTGTGTCCCCTTGTTTGTGTTCCACCCGTGCTAAAGAGTTTGTCTTTGTCCACCCTGTCAATTCCCCTGAGAATTTTGTAGGTGGTTACATGTCTCCCCTTACTCTTCTGTTTTCCAGGGTTGTGAGGTTCAGCTCCCTTAACTTTTCCTCGTAACTCATTCCTCTCAGTTCCGGGACCAGTCTGGTGGCATGGCACTCTGCGTTATAGGAGATGCTGTTGCTTGTATTTGGCGTCAACTCTTCCTCGGAGCCATTCCACAAGTTGTCTTGTGCATTTTTTCACCTCTGGCCAGCTCATGTTCATCCTGAGCCATCCTGGCCTCTTGACCATGTCTTTTTCTCCAAATGTACTTTCTAGAAAGGAGATAAGAGATCAAATATGTACATGAAAAATAATGGAGGGCAAGGTTCCAAATTTACACAGTAAAATAACAATATACCAGTACTGGAGTGAATGATATGGAAGGAAATGCAGAATAGAGCCAGTGAAGAACAGAGGTGGCATAGGCACTATTAGAGAACACTGCATGAACATTCATGAGGTTCAACATCCTCCCAGTGAGTATAAGAAATAATGCCAGAACAAAGTGGACATCTTCAAGAGAGAAGTGCATTGTTTTCTTTAAGAAGTGCCAGACGAACCAGACTGTAGTAAATATGTGGGCCGCTCCAAGCAACAGCCTGTTGGACCAAGCTCTCACAAGTCAAGCCTGGCTCTGGGCAAGACTTGGGGAGTAGAACTCCCAGGACCTCATCAAGGTACAATCAAAGGTGTTGGTCTTGCTCTTTTGTCTTGTTTTATAGTTCCCATTTGGCTTAAATTATCTTTCTCAAAGCTGTGTTGGCTCTTGCCTCTGGCTGTAGGGGTTGAAGATCTTCTGATTCTAATCTGGAGGGAAGGTTTTGTTCCTTTGGCCTTGGTGGGCAGTTTGTTCATTTGCAGATTCTCCAACTTTTCTGGCAGAGAATGAGTTTGCTAGCTTTCAGAGGGGTTCATTGATATTTTATGCTTGTTTGGTCTGGCCAGGGGTGCATTGCTTATTGTCTACTGGCAGCTGTTCGCTGCTACCTAATGGTAACCAGTTTTGACTCGGTGGACGCCATATTGGTTTTTATTTATATTTTTTTATTTAAAAAATTTATGTATAAGAGTTCTTACATTCTTGTACAGCCACTAGTACGTGTAGCATTTCAGGGCAAATCCTTAATCCGATGTCCCTGGAATACGACCCCGCAAAAAATCATTTAATAGCCAGGTACTCATTTTACTGTTGAGTTAAACAGAGGCTACAGTTGAGGATATGCGTCCAGTAAATCCTCCCCGGTCAGGATACGAACCCAATACAAAGCACTCGCGAAATGCTAGGCGAGCGTCTTGACCACTACACCACGGGGACTACCAACTGTTTGACTGTTTCCTTGTTCCCCCTATTCCAATGTTCATGTATGCCAGGTTAGTTAACTTTTTGACGCTCTCCAGATATGGTTTCGGGGCTTAGCGTCCCCGCAGCCCGGTCCCTTGACTAGGCCTCTTTTTTTTTTTTTTTTTTTTTTTTTTTTTTTTTTTTTTTTTTTTTTTTTTTTTTTTTTATTATATATATTTTATATATATATATATTATATATATATACACACCCCTCCCCCCCTAGAAAACAGCCCATAGCAGTTGTCTAATTACCAGGTACCTATTTACTGCTAGGTGAACAGGTGCATCAGGGTGTAAGATACTCTGCCTGTTTGTTTCTGCCTCCACTGGGGATCGAAGCCTGAACCTCAGGACTATGAATCCCGAGCGCTGTCCACTCAGCTGTCAGATCATTCGCAGTATCATAAAATCTAGCCTGCCTTCGGTCTACCTTCATGCCTGTGATGTTTACAAGTATGCTGCATTGGCTGCAGTCTTCGCCAACATACCCTGGGTTGATATTTGGTATTGGAGCGTTTGGCATTTTAACAGGGCTCTAGCGGCCCAGGATTTGGTTTATATTCCTGGTTCCTGTCAATCTAGTGTTGCCTTGGGCCATGGCTCCTGGCCTAGATCCTATAGTTTGTGTGTACTGCCTCTCCTCCTCCCAGGTAAGTCCTGTTTTAATTCTCTGTAGTTAGCTTCAGGGAGCCATTAGGACTTCCTCCAGAAACCCAGCATTGAATGTAATGGAATGGCTCTTTCTGGATGAGTCCCCGGTGGCTTTCTGGTTCCCCTCCTCGCTACCAGGCTAGTTGGTTCATGGGTATGCTGTTCATCTGCTCCAGAGCTGGCTAGCAATGTGGCTGCGAGCCAAAGCTGGGACGACTGGTGGTGGCATACAGTACTATGAATTTTGCAGTAATATATATTTAAATTAATTATTTAACTGTTTGGCATTTTTGAGGTTTTGGTATTTGTTAACTCCAGTTGGCTGTAAAGTTTCACTGACTCTGGATGCTCTTCTCCATATGGTGGTGAATTGATACTTGCTCTCAGTGCCTCTGTGAAGGTAGGCCATGTTTTGGCTCTGGTCCCTGGTAGGCCAAACAGAACTCCAACATCTAATGTAACCCCCTTTGTCAATCTCAGCGAGATATCTTCAGAGAGCCTCAGGCTCTCTGAAGATATCAGAAAGAGGTCAGGTCCTTGGTCAGAAAGAGGCATTTCATTACATTCAATGCTTAGTTTATTGCACTTCTTGACAGCTGCATTGTGTGATTACTTTTTATGTTGTTAGAGAATGATCTCCAGCCCCTGAGCTTGGAGAGTTTTCTCCCAACTTTCATGAGCTATGCAATATCTATTTGAAACTGTAAATGGAGTTGGCCTTCATTGTCACCTCTTCCTGCTCCCTGTTTTTATCCTGTACCTGACTCGTCAGAACAACCAGAATTTTGTTTCTGGGGAAATCCCTGTTGGCTTCCTGAAGCTGCTATTTCTGATTCAGTGCCATACAATTAGGTGCCATCAGTCAGAATTTTATTGGCCTACTGGAGACCATAACCCATCTGGCCCCTCTCAGAGCTCACCAGGAAGAGATGGCTTATGAACACTTTACATTTAATCATAATTGCCACCACCAGGAAAGGCACCCAGAACGATAGGCGAACCAGAACAGACAACTGCATGGTTAAAATATGAAATTGCAGCCCTAAAATGCCGAAAGAACTCTGCCAATAATGAAAACTTACCACCAAAAATCGGAACTCGACCATGGTTCAGTCTGCATCTTCTCTTCCTTCCCTGGTGAGCAAAGTTCACTCTTCTCCCCACCCACTTCTGGCTCAGAAACATCTGAGGGTTTTGGAATTGGGGTTGGGTGTAGCTTGGGATGTGGCTTGAGCAGTTTTGGGGTTTGCCCGTTCTGATGCAGGCAGTTGAGCTTCTCGATCTCGCAGAAGCTTCTGGGTCCTCCCAGCTGAGCCCTTCCTTCGAGGATTTTTCCTTGTTCTAAACTTTTCCATCCTGGGCAGTGGGCATGGATGAGAGCTTTGCTCTTGGGTCATCTTCTGTGGTTTCCCGTGGCTCGTGGCGGGAGTCTGAGTGGAGCTCCTGGGTTCAGTTTGACCCTTTGTGGGCTCTCATGCCTTCTGTGAAGGGTCTTTTGTTGCAGGTCGAGGTTTTTTTTTACCCCTCCTTTGCTGTATGAGTTTGAGTTGGGTGTGGTTCCAAACCTGCAGGGGTTCATTTCCATGTGCCTTTGTGTTCTTTGTATTTGTCCTTCTTAAGGTTTCCTTCTTCTTGGGTTACTCCAACAGAAGCTCGGGAGGTCCTTGGGGCTTACCTCTTACGTGCCCTGGACTGTGCCTCAGTTATGGATCCGGTCTCTCTTGAGTTTGGGTCTTCCTTTCCTTTTTGGGTGTGTTATGAGGTTCCAGAGTCATCCTGGTTGGTGGACTGTTCTTTGCTGTCCCTTGGGGCAAAACAATGGACAGTCCTCTGTTTTCACAGACGCCTCGGCTGTTGGTTGGGGCTTTGTGACCAGCGTTCACCAGTCAGGCGAGGGTCGCTGGGGTTCTTTACCTTTGTCAGGCAGTTTGTGGCTGAAGTTTGCGGCTGTGTCGTATGTGCTGCAGAGACTTTGGATTCTCCTGTGCTCAGTGATCTGGATCCATTCGGAATGTTCCTTTGTAGTTCATTGCCTCAACTAGGGGGAATCTCTTTGGTCTGTGGCTCTTTGGGGCTGGTCGCTTTGAGTGGGTTGTCCTCCTGGGTTCTCGGGGTTTGCATCTTCGTGCCATTCACATCCAGGGGAGTGTGCAACATCCTGGCTGACGGTCTGTCCCGATTTCTTCCCTTTCTACTGAATGGACCGTCAATGCCGATTCCTTCCTCTGCCTTTGCTGGATGTTCAGGCACCCGCACATTGACCTCTGTGTCAGCGTGGTCTCAATGTCTGTCCCGTTACATGGTGTTGTTTCCCGACTGCGAGGCCTTTGCGGTAGACGCCTTTTGGCTGGACTGGTCGAGATGGGGGTTCCTTTACCTTTTTTTTTTCCAGTCTGGCTGTTGCTTTGGGTGCTGGCACATCTGTAGTCCTACAGGGGAGAGTAGTTCTTCTGGCTGCTTGGCGGCCAGCCCAGCCTTGGTTTCAGGTGCTGTTTGCTCGGTGTTTGAGTCAAAAAATTCTGCAGCTCCGCCTCTTTCAGAAGGTCTAATGGGGGGACGTACCTTGCTGGTTCGAAATTCTCTTCCTTTCTGTGTGTCTGGACTCTTTGATGCATATTTATCACAATCTGTATGGTAATCAGGTAGGTGGGTTAATGGTGTCTTACCTACAGTCTTCTTCCCGGCAACAGTATGAGGTTTCTTGGCACTTTCTCTCCCTATGTCATTGCTCTTTGGTTTCCGAGCGGGTTGCTTTGTCCATTGTTTCTTGCTTGTTTCTTGGTCGGGATCTGATGATGAATACTATACAGTACTGTCGTCTCTTATCGTGCAGCGGAGGCACTCGGATTAAACTCGGAGTACTGGACATCGCCTGATGTTCAGGCGATGTTCAGTACTCCCTGATAAGTGCCCTTTCTTGTCCTTCTCTGTGGGTAGTTAGCTTCACGAAGCCGATGGTGTTACCACCAGAAAGTGTTGAATGTAATGAAATGCCAATTTCTGGGTGAGCCCTGGAGGCTCCCTGACACTCTCCCTACCCCAGGGCATCAGTGTGTTTCATCATCATAGATCTGATGGTGGGACTGGCTGGCCAGTCCAGTACGCATCCCTCCTACCCCTAAATGAGGGAAAAGATGGGGCAAATTTGGTGCTTTAGGTTTATGGAATTTTGGTGGTTTGTTTTCATTGTTGGGGGAGTTCTTTTGGCATTTTAGGGCTGTGGTTTCACTTTTTAACCATGCAATAGTCTGTTTTGGTATACCTATCTTTCTGGGTGCCTTCCCCAGTAGTGGCAATTATGATTAACTTTAAATGTAAACTGTTCATACGCAATCGATCCCTGTGCCTCTTGGGGGGGGGGGGGGGGGCAGATTCTGGCTCGTGGTTCCCGGTAGGCCAATAGAACTCCGCAACTGATGGCTCCCAATAGTATGGCACTGAATCATTGATAGTAGTTTCAGGAAGCCTCTGGGGCTCACCCAGAAATTGGGGTTTCATTACATTCCTAATTTTTTTTTTTTTTTTTTTTTTTTTTTATAATTGTAATCAGTAATTCCAATATGTTCATTTCTAGGATGCTTGGAGATGACTCATATAGTGAATCTGAATTAGAAGTTCCTACAGCGGCTGGTATTATTCCCCGCTTTTGTCGCGATCTCTTGCACCATGCTGATTATTTACACTCTCTGAATCCACCAGAAAGCCAAGTAGGTGTCTACTTATTATTGCAGTACTGTCCTTTTCTCTGGTAATATCCAATAGTTACGGTAAGTTTCTTATACAGATGCTTTCGAGACTTGAAAGACAGATATTTTTACAATGTGCTTAATTGGTTTCAAGTATCACAATTTCAGTTTATAATTTTGTTACTAATAAGTCAGAAATTTATGGAGAATTATTTATTGCATTAGTGTTTGGTTCGTGGTTGTAAGCCACCAGTGACACAATATCTGTGGTGCCAATATTGCTGGATGAAACTCTACACCTGAAATACTAGTTCTTCAAATGCACTGTAACATGCTGATATATGGAAGAGCTCTAAGAAGACAGTCGGAAAAAACAAATATTCCTGCACTTGCTCTCTCAATAGCTGCCCTGAGCTTTATAACACTGGCACAATATAGACTAAATGGGCAAGCCAGTCCCATGACTCTCCTCACTGTGGACAATTACCTTTTCAAATCATCTTGTTCTGAGTGTACTCACCTAGTTGTGCTTGCTGGGGTTGAGCTTTGGCTCTTTGGTCCCACCTCTCAACTGCCAATCAACTGGTGTATACATTCTTGAGCCCACAGGGCTCTATCACATCTACATTTGAAACTGTGTATGGAGTCTGTTTCCACCACATCACTGCCTAATGCATTCTATTTGTTAACTACTGACACTGAAAAAATTCTTTCTAATGCTTTCTGCTTGCTCATTTGAGTACTACGTTTCCACCTGTGTACCCTTATTCTTGTTCCACCAGTGCTAAAGAGTTTGTCTTTGTCCACCCTGTCAATTCCCCTGAGAATGTTTGTTGGTGGTGGTGGTGGTGTACATGATTGGTGGTGGTGGTGGTGGTGTTGTAATTACTTAAGTGTAGCTACAGGATAAGAGCTACGCTCGTGGTGTCCCGTCTACCCAGCACTCTTGTCATATAACGCTTTGAAACTACTGACGGTTTTGGCCTCCACCACCTTCTCACCTAACTTGTTTCAACCGTCTACCACTCTGTTTGCAAAAGTGAATTTTCTTGTATTCCTCCGGTAGTGTTGTTTTGTTAGTTTAAATCTATGACCTCTTGTTCTTGAAGTTCCAGGTCTCCGGAATTCTTTCCTATCGATTTTAGTGATCATATCACCTCTCTCTTTTTTCTTCTATCTTCTAGTTTGGCATATTTAATGCCTCTAACCTCTCCTCGTAGCTCTTGTCCTTCAGTTCTGGGAGCCACTTAGTGGCATGTCATTGCACCTTTTCCAGTTTGTTGGTGTGCTTCTTAAGATATGGGCACCATACAATCGCTGAATATTCCAGCTTTGGTCTAACAAAAGTCGTGAACAATTTCTTTAGTATTTCTCCATTCATGTGTTTAAAAGCAATTCTGAAGTTAGAAAGTGTAGCATAGACTCCTCGCACAATGTTCTTAATGTGGTCCTCGGGTGCCAGTTTTCTATCTAGAACCACCCCTAGATCCCTTTCTTTGTCAGAATTCTTTAAAGATTTCTCACATAATTTATAGGTTGTGTGGGGTCTATGTTCTCCAATTCCACATTCCATAACATGGCATTTATTCACATTAACACTTTCGCGCTCTCGGCGCTCAAAAAAAAACAATACCCCAGATGCTTTCGGCACTTCGCGCGCCTATGCGGTAAGACCGAAAAGTGTACACTCTTTTGACTGTCCTGACAATAATTGAAGGTGCACGTATTTAAATTTGGTATCACTGTGTTCGCAATGAAATTGTCTATAAGAGCATACCTATAAAATGCATAAGGAGTATCAACACCAAATAAAAAACTATGCAGATCACTCGCCGAGAGCGCCAAACAGCAACAAAATGTTTCCACTCTCTTAATGGTTGCGAAGCCTACAGTTGTCCTACATCGCTAAGTTTGGTATCATTGGAATCGCAATAAAATTCTCTACACGGACATATGCATATGAATGTTTAATATAGGTAATTGCCCACCCGCAAGAGTGTGTGAAGTGGAGAGTAGTTAGCCGCGAGCGCACTGGCGAAAACACAGGGGGGGAAATCATGCTTGGAAAGTTTATACGTTTCCTGACCCTACTTTTCTATGTACGTATTTCTTTTTTATACCAATGTGTTCGCAATAAAATTTTCTATAAGATGAACTGTATAACATTTGTCCAAAGCATGTGTAAGAGAAGCGCCAAATATAGAACCACGTCGCTTAGTATGCGTTCGCGGCAGAAACGAACGCATTGTTTTCGTTCGTTTGATGTTTGTCATGTTTATACTTGTTGAAACATTTTATAATTTGTATGACAGTGATCGCAGTAAAATTCCCTACACAGACATATACATAACACATACAAATATTTCCCACGTGTTAAATATATATCAACGGCTAAAGGGAACCCACTGCCACACGCCCGCCACACCCAGAGCCACACGCTCGCCACACCCCCAAACATACTTTGTGTATTTTTTTTTTACTCATAGAAGTTTATGTGATATAATATTCATTCTGGTACCAAAAAATTTGCAAATAAATTCTCTACAAAACAAAAGTATCCCCATCCATTTCGGTTAAAAAATGGAATTTATAGAAATATTTTTTCGATGGACGAGAAAAGTAGGCTGTTATGCGGAATCATAAGAAAAAACGGCGACGAGTTATCTCTAATCTAAAGCTCGAAAGTGTTAAATTCCATTTGCCAAGTGTTGCTTCATATACTTATTTTGTCTAGGCCTTCTTGAATGGCATGACAATCATCTAGGTTTCTTAACTTCCTGATTATCTTAGCATCATCAGTAAACATGTTCATATAATTCTGTATTCCAACTGGTAGATCGTTTATGTAGACAATGAACATTACTGGTGCAAGAACTGAACCCTGTGATACTCCACTCGTGACATTTCTCCAGTCAGATACATTGCCTCTGATTACGGCCCTTATTTTTCTGTCGGTTAGGAAATTTTTCATCCATGTTAGAAGCTTACCTGTCACCCCTCCAATATGCTCCAGTTTCCAGAACAACCTCTTATGTGGAATTCTGTCAAAAGCCTTTTTTAGGTCCGGATAGATGCAGTCAATCCAACCATCTCTCTCCTGTAATATCTCTGTGGCTCGATCATAAAAACTGAGCAAGTTTGTTACACAGGATCTTCCAGATCGAAAACCATACTATCTGTCTGATATTTTATCGTTTATCTCCAGGTGTTCTACCCAGTTTTAATTATTTTTCCAATATTTTGATTATTACACTTGTCAATGATACAGGTCTATAATTGAGGGGGTCTTCCCTGCTTCCACTTTTGTAGATTGGAACTATGTTAGCCTTTTTCCACACATCAGCTACAACTCCTGTACACAGGGATGCCTGAAAGATCAGTTGAAGTGGAATGCTGAACTCTGGTGCACATTCTCTCGGAACCCATGGTGAAACTCCATCTGGACCAACTGCTTTGTTCTTACTTAGCTCCTTGAGCATTTTTTCACTTTGTCTCTAGACACCTCTGTGCTCTGTTGTTCTCTGGAATTCTTATTGTGTCTGGTTCCCTGAAAATTTCATTTTGTAAAAACACTTTGGAACTTTTCGCTTAATGTTTCACACATTTCCTTTTCATTTTCCGTGAATCTATTTCCCATTTTCAACCTCTGAATATTATCCTTTACCTGCAATTTGTTGTTTATGAATTTATAGAATTGACCTGGTTCTGTTTTACATTTGTCTGCAATCCCTTTTTCAAAATTTCTTTCTGCCTGTCTCCTCACTGCTGTTTAGTTGTTTCTCGCATCTTTGTATCGCTGGTATGTTTGGGGGTTTGGCCTCTTCCTACATTGATTACATTTTTGTTTTTTGGTGTCTGGCCCTCTCGCAATTTCTGTTGAACCAATCCTGTTTCCTAGTCCTGCATATCTGCTTTGGTATAAAAATTTTTGTGCCTTTATCATATATTTCACAAAACTTGACATACATCTCATATACTTCCTTGACTAGCAACACGTCTGTCCAATTATACTCGCTAAAAAAAATTGTAAGGTCGCCATAATGTTCTCCTGAAGTCAGGTTTTTCAACTGCTTCAACCTCCCTATTTTCTTCCAGATTATAATACATTGCATACTTTATTCCCAAAAAGACATGGTCGCTTTTACCCAAGGGAGGAAGGTACTGAATGTCAAATATCTCTTCCTCCTTCCTGGTAAATATCAAATCTAGCATGGAGGGAACGTCCCCCTTCCTTCATCCTCATAGCTTGTTTAACATGTTGATACAAGAATGTTTCCAGGATGCGGTCTACAAATCTACAGATTCAAAAATTCTCTGTTCTAGCTTCATATGCTTCCCAGTCTATGGATTTCAAGTTGACGTCGCTGACTCTCAAGTCTTGATCTATCTTTATCCGCTCTTGCTATAATCTCTCTCATTATTGTTATATGAACCTCTCATTTACTATCTAGATCCTCCTTTGTCCATGTGTTGCTTGGCGGTGGACTATATGCATTTATGATCATTAGTTTATCATCTTCATGGCAGATTTCTAGTGCTATAACGTCAACTTCTCGTGGATTGGCAATCATTACTTTGTTCACCTTTAGGTGTTCTTTCACCAGCACAGCAATGCCACTACCTTTCCTAATTTTTCTGTCCCTTCTCCAAATTGAGTAGCCCCTTGGGAATATGACTTCATTTAAAATAACATCTTCAAGTTTTGTCTCTGTGAGTGTAACAATGTCTGGTGTCTGCAGCTGTATTACATCACTTAACTCCAGTATCTTCGATCTCACTCCATCTAAATTGGTGTATACTATTTTCAGGAACATGTTTCCCCTCTCCTTATTCTTCACTACCCCTCTCTCTAGCAGTTTTGTTGGTTTGCCTTTTTGTATCATTTTACTGGCCTGCCTACCTCTATCACTTTGTAGAAAAAAAAAATTGATTTCTTCTTCGTTTCTGCTTTCATTTAGATGTTTTGTCTCTATGAGGTTTAGTTTCAGCTTCTCTGTCTTCTCTTGAAAGATCTCGTTTTAACAACCACACCTTCCCATCCTCATCACTTAGTAGTTTTCTTGCACTCCTTATTGCTTCTTCCATCTGTTTGGCACCGTTTAGGGTGATCCTCAGGGGTCGATCTTTCCCTTTTACTTGCCTGCCTATTCTCCTGTAGTCGCACACATTCTCTATGGTAGTAAGACCTTCCACGAGGCCAACAATTTTATTTATTACTTCTGCTTCTTCTACAGCTCTTTCTGACCTAGATGTTATCTCCTTTTCTTTGCAACCAAAAATTATTAGGGGACTTACTCCGATCAACTGTGTTTTGCACCAACTTCCCGTTAGATGCCAATTCCTTTCTCACTTCCAGCCTAATGTTTGTTTTATCCTGGTTGCTGCAGTGTTTGGCCTCCTTTACTGCTTCTCCAATTTTTCCCTTCTCCTTGGCCACTTTTGCATAGGTGAGTTGCGTATCCTTCCTGCACTGTTCTATTCCCTGTGTAACTTCCTCCATCTGTGCTGACAAAGCTGTTTCTCCTGTTGAATTTCCTTACCAGACCTATCATAGTCATTTATGTTTAAATTTGCTTTAAATTCTTCCAAAGCTATTTTTAAGAGTTTATTTTTCTCTTCTATGGCTTTGCAATGTGGTTTATAAATTGATTCTTGTCCTTGCACAAGTCTTTCACTAAACCCTCAAGACACTAAACTTTGCTACACAAATGGTCATTACTTTCATTCAATTTACTGATTATTTCTACACGAGAGCTCACTATAGTATCTAATTTTGCCAACTTGTTGTGTAGACTGCTTATATCAATGCTTTCTTCATTGAATCCCCCAAAATCAAGCTCTGTTTTGTTTTTCCTCTTACCGGTGGCCATCTTGAATGTTCTTGTCTGCCCTGGAAACACTAGGGCAACTTTTTCTCATCCAATTTTTTCACTTCCCTTAGCACATTCCTGTTATCTCGCCTATTTCTGGGGAAGCCCCTTCGGCTCCCCAGAGCTTATCCAGGCTGATATGCTAATGTCAGACTTTGGCATCAGTCATGTATATGGAGTTCTATGGGTCTACCAGGGACCATGAGCCACAACCTGGCCTCCTCAGAGAGGCAAGGGGAGCAATGGCCTATAGAAACCCCCCATGTGGTTGGAAGCATTCTGTATCTGCCATTGACCGGGTCAGGCACCCAGAAAGGTAAGGGTCCCAAAACAAACCCTTATTCTGGTGAAAATTGCTACCACAAGCTGAACAAGTGGATAGAACTCCCCTAAAAGTAATGAGCAAACGATCATGACGTCACACGTCGCCGTGCCGCTGTCTGCGCAGCTCCCCCCACCCGGGAGGGGGAAGGGGAGCCTCAGACCTACTGCACTGGATATCCATCATCAGTTCTTTGGCTGATGCTAGAGGCTGAGGTCGTGTGCTCCGGCTTCGGTGGTTGTTTCAGCACTGTACCTAGAGTGTGGTGACTGTCTTCTAGGTGGTTCATGAGCCGGGAGTGATTCTCCAGTACTCGGACTGCATGTGCCTAGGGTTTCCTTCCCTAGGTGCCCTGTGAGTACTGCCCTTGAGGCTTGCTGCCACCTTCCACAAGTTCCTTCGGTTATGCCCCCTACTAGGCCATTTAGTGTTTGGTTTTCAGCCTCCCTTTTTGTGCTCGGGTGTTCTGTCTCCCTTGTTCGCCTTAGGGTAAGGGGCAGTTTGCACTGGTGGGGCACAGGGTACTGCGCAGTTTGTTTTCACCAATCATGGCAGTGGGCTCTTTTCCACCTGGATACGCTTTCCTCTTGTGGGGTTTACTTTCTTGTTTGTCTGCCTGATGGGGGTTGTTGGGCTTTCTTTCCCCCCCCCCTTGTGTCCCCTGTGTACTGAGTGTTCTTCCTTCTTCCAGTGGTTCCCCCTGCTAGGTCCCTGTGAGTGTACATGTCCCGGGGGTTCAGGTCTTAAAGGATGTATGGTAGACTTGGTTGCCGGTTAGCAGTACCCTGCTTGGGATTACCTGAAGGAGAGTCATATTAGAGTAAACGCTCAGGACCCTGGAAAACCCCTGGCGGCGCACAGGTCCGATGGATGTGACCCCGGAGTCCCCCCTTGCTTCCAGCGAATTTGAGGGTTGCTCTGTCCCCTAGTCTCCGGTTGACACTCTCCGTCTGCTGCCTGTGGGGTCGGTGACACCTTAGGCCCAGAGTCCTGCAAGTTTTGTTGCTTGTTTGTGACTCGGTTACCCAGTCTTATGCTGACTATGCGAGTGCGGGCAGCACGGGCGTTGCATGTTGAGCTTCGATGGTGGCAACGCTCTCGGTTGTTTGCTCCCCGGAAGCCCTGAGGCTGCCCCGGTTTGGTTGGTGTTGGGGCTTGGGGGGGGTGTTGGTTGCTTCGGTTCCTTCCACACCCCCTTGTCTTTTCCCTGTTTTGGTCTAGTCTGGTGTCCCCCTTCCTCCCTGCATCCGGATCCTTACCATCTGTGGGTTCAGGGTCGGGTCGGGGCGGGGCTTCGTTGGTTTTGAGACGGGGGCATTTGAGCCTGTTCCTCCAGCCGTGTTGTATGAGTCTGCCAGTGGGCTCCCTTCCTTAATATTTTCGCGGTTGCCACAATTTTTTCCTGTGAGGCCGGGGCTTTGGGTCTTGTCTTGGCCCCAGGGCTGGTTTGGGGGGTCTAGGGCCCCATTGGACCCTGCCGGGGTTTTTCTACCCCTCTGGGCGGGACTTGCGGTTACGCGGAGTGGGGTTTTCCTCTTCCCCCCTCTCCGTACGAGTTGTTGGGCGTCGGCCCTTTCCCGGGCTCAGTTCCTTGTCCCTTGAGTCAGTAGATTCCATCCTGTCGGTGGGTGCTCATCTCCGTTATCCCCCCCTTTTTCTTGGGACGGGACTTCTTCATCATGTTCCCCTCTTCTTGGGGTTCTGCATGACTTTTGGTGTCGGGTGCGACTGTGCCTTTGTGCCTTTGTGACTTGCGCTTGCTTCTGTGTGTTCAGGAAGGTTTTTTGCTACTTCCTGTATTATTGGAATGTCTGTCGTCTTTCGGTGTGGCTTCTCTCCGGTACTTTCTAGGGCTTGTTGGCACTCTTCTGTGCTTATTCTTGGTTTTCGGTCCTGTCTCATTCTTTTGTTGCTGTCTCTTCTCTCCGTGCTCTGTCTCGGCACTGCTCGTTTTGTTTACATACTCCTAGTTCGGGATGCCAGATTAGGCTACTTGTAGCCCAATTGGGTTCCCGATTGGGTTCTTTGTATTCATTTCATAAGCCGGCTATGTATGTCGCTGCTTACTCCTTTTTTGGCCCCTATTCCCCATGAGCTGGGCTGTTCTTCTACTTAGTGGTTCACTCGGGTCATGAACTGTTTGGCTACTTTTCTTGTAAAGTAATCCTAGTTGGCACCTTCCCGCCGAGCCGGTTGTGCGGTTCGGGCATGGTGTCCTGTGCATGTGCCTGTGGGAGTTTGTTTTGGTCTGGGTGGTGTGCACCAGTGCTGATGCTTTGTGTCCTTTTCTCTCGGGTGCTTTGCCTCTTGCTCTTCTCCATTCTTCAGTCCGTGCCCGTAGCTACTAGGGTGTTCTGGATTGCAGCTATGGGGTTGACGCCGGGGTTTTCCCTGTGTCATGGGTGTGGGGCTCCTCTTTTGCCTCTACCCTGCTCTCCTGCATGTGCAGCTCTGGCTTTCTTTCCCTGGCAGTGCTCCTGGGATCTTCTCGGCCACATTGTGTCGCAACACGTTAGTGCCTACGTTCGGCAGGTGAGTTTCTGCGGTCTCGCGTCTCATTCGGCCAAACGCTGGTTCGTGGTTTTTGGATACGAATATAATAAATCCCTGTCAGCACACCGGTGACTGCCGAGGGCCTGTTGGCCCATACGTGGCACCTACTATTTCTACCCATCCAGTCCCACTCGTATGCATGTCCAACCCATGCTCGAGTCGATCTAGGGACCCCACCTCATCCATGTTACGAGGTGCGATGGTTGAGGTGCAGGTCATATACTCACCTGGTTGTGCTTGCGGGGATTGAGCTCTGGCTCTTTGGTCCTGCCTCTCGGCCGTCAATCGCCTGGTGTGCAGGTTCCTGGGCCTGCTGGGCTCTGCTGGGATCATATCTACATTTGAAACTATCTGGTGTAAGCCTCCACCACATCTCTGCCTCATTCACATGTGCATTAGTAACATGTACTACATTAACATATGGTACTTGTTACTGAGTCAGGATGTTGTGGGGTGACATTTTGGTAAAGTTTTGTGCCTGGGGATGCTTGTTGAGGATTGATTGTGGCATTTTTCATGGTCTTATCTGGGATTCCTCATTCCTTTCCCATCGTGGAGTGCCTGGCTTGGCCCTTCCATGTACATTGGTTTCTCTGTCCTCACCTAGTTGTCTGCCCCTGGTTGTGTTTCCTGGGGTTGAGCTTTGGCTCTTTCGTCCTGCCTCTTCCTTGTCGCTTCCCCGACATATATTGGGCTCTGTCATGTCTTCACTAGCGGCTATGTGTGGGGCCAGCCTCCACCACTTCCCTTCCTCATGTATTCCATTTGTTTACTACTCTGCCACTGGAATGTTTCTTTCTTGCATTTCTTTGGCTCCTTTGGGTGCTCCTTCCGCCTGTGTCGCATGGTGCGTGTGCACTTAACATGGTGCGTGAGTGGTCCCCAGGACCACTCCTGTGGTCCTGGGTTCGATCCCAGGCGCCGGCGAGAAACAATGGGCAGAGTTTCTTTCACCCTATGCCCCTGTTACCTAGCAGTAAAATAGGTACCTGGGTGTTAGTCAGCTGTCACGGGCTGCTTCCTGGGGGTGGAGGCCTGGTCGAGGACCGGGCCGCAGGGGACACTAAAAGCCCCGAAATCATCTCAAGATAACCTCAAGATAACTTGTGTTCATTAGTCTGTTTTCGTTGCTCGTACCCCTCGGTTCGGGTAATAGTCTGGCGGTAAACCTTTGCACCTTCTTCAGTTGGTTTGTTGGGACAGGGCCTGCGACTATGTTGTTGGCATAACTTGTTGGGTCATGGTCTGCAGCACTGTGGGTTGGTCGTGTCCCTTTCGTTCCCGATTTTCTGCATGCCTTCTTCATTCCTCATCTTCCTGCTTCACTCTTGTCCTTGGCCGCTGGTGCTGGGGCTGTTCTTCTGGCCTTTTTCTCGTTTTCTCCTACACACTGTTGTGTGTGTTGTTTGTGGCTTTTGGCCCTCCTGTTGCCAGGTTTGGGTTCCTGTTTTCCTGGTTTGCCCAGCCTGTTGGCATTTTCAGAGTCTCGCTGTGTCCCTTCTCTGGAGTCTCGCATTGGACCAGTAGTCTACGGTCTCCTGAAACCGTACCAAAAACTTTTGAATCTTAGTTTGTTTCTTTGTTGTACGCTGCTTCATTATAATATCTTTCATGCCCTTTAGGTGTCGATAATAATCTGCCAGCTCTTCATCATCAGTCATTTCTCTGACACCGTCCCCCCCCCCACTGACACGCCCCCCCCCCCCCCCACTGACACGCCCCCCCCCCCACTGACACCGCCCCCCCCCCACTGACACCGCCCCCCCCCCCACTGACACCGCCCCCCCCCCCCACTGACACCGCCCCCCCCCCCACTGACACCGCCCCCCCCCCCCCCACTGACACTGCCCCCCCCCCCCCTCCCCCCCACTGACACCGCCCCCCCCCCCCCACTGACACTGCCCCCCCCACTGACACCGCCCCCCCTCCCCCCCCCCCCCACTGACATTGCCCCCCCCTCCCCTACCACTGACACCATCCCCCCCCCCGTCTTTCCCCACCACCACTGACACCGTCCATGGGGTGTATTGAGGCAGCAGCTGGGAGAAGGCCAGAGTTGGAGGCATCTCATTTAACACGCCCGACAAAAAAAAAAAAAAAAAACTCCCTCACCACTGACACACCCATTTATTGTGTTTTCTTCATTTTGACTAAGGAGTATGATATAGCGATGTGTTATAAGCCACTGAAATGGTAAAATTTTCTCTCCTAATTTTGCGAAAAGCATAAACTGAATAAAGGTTCGAGGCAGGCACGTGGTGGGGAGTCAGCAGACGCCATAACTGGTGGGTAGACAGGTCTCCACTCACATCCTCCCGTTCCCTGACGCCTTTCCACCCCCACCTAATACATTCCCCTCACCACTGACACCACCATTTATTATAAATTCTTCAATTTGACTATGGAATATGATAGAGCAATGTGTTACAAACAACTATAATGGTAACATTTTCTCAGCTAATGTGGTGAAAAGCAGTGAGTGAGTGAACTATCGATGTGGAAGCATGGAGGCACCAGCCACGTGTTACCAACTAGCTGATAACTAATAACCAGAGCTCACCCACTGACCCCCTCCTCACACCCCTGACAACATCTGCCACCACCTGCCTCCCCTGACACTACCTGCCACCACCTGCCTCCCCTGACACTACCTGCCACCACCTGCCTCCCCTGACACTACCTGCCACCACCTGCCTCCCCCTGACACCACCTGCCTCTTCTGACTCCACTGCCTCCCCTGACACCACCTGCTTCCCCTGATACCATCTGCCTCCCCTGCCCACCACCTGCCTTCCCTGCCACCACCTGCCTCCCCTGACACCACCTGCCTCCCCTGCCACCACATGACACCACCTGCTTCCCCTGACACCTCCTGCCTCCCCTGCCACCACATGACACCACCTGCCTCCCCTGACACCTCCTGCCTCCCCTGACACCTCCTGCCTCCCCTGACACTGCCTGCCTCCCATGACACCACCTGCCTTCCCTGACAACTTCCTCCACCAGGTTTTCTCTGACAACCCCCAATGAGAATAACTTCCACCTGCCTCCTGACACTAAACCCCCAACTACTGACACCACTTGCCCCCAGACTCCAACCCTCACCAATGATGTAACCTGCCTCCCCTGACACCATTTTATCATCCTTCAACCATTTCTCACTGGAAACAATGGGTAAGCAAAATATAATACTGTACAACTGTTTACACTTTTGGTGAATCTTAGTTGATGACAGTGGCTGTCATCAACTATCATGGTTCTAGCCATTTTTCTTCTTTTGCTTGGCCCATATCACAAACTTTCCTAAGTGACATGGTCACTTATTTACACTATGAATATTAAAAATAAAAAAAAATATCCAGGAGAAAAGTGTAGGTGGGTTGTGCACTGAATGACGGCTTTGGCTAAGCTGACACTTCAGGGATGCATGTTTACATCTGAGTGCCGAGCAAATGGACGAATACCAATCTTGAACGCAGCATCTGAATACCGAAAAGTGCGAATTGGGAGCAGTGTGAATACCAAGGTTTTAATGGTTTAATACCATTAAATATACCTTATATATACAAGTTTAATACCAAGGTTCTGTATTTTAATGTGAAAAATGGCTTAGCAGATTAATTAATGAAATATCCTTTTGTTTCAGTTACCACAGTGTCGTGTTGAGGTGGAAATTAGTTACATTGAAATATACAATGAGCGCATATATGATTTATTGGCCAGTGGAGGAAGTGGAACAGAGTGCCGTGAGGCTCTGCGGGTTCGGGAACACCCAAACGATGGTCCATACGTAGAAGGGGTTGCACGTCATTTGGTGTCAACTTATGATCACTTTCAGGTAAGTTGTACCTTGAATTATATATCATTCTTTCTGATGATTGGTCATCAGAGAAATGAATTACTGTATAGAACATTGAAGTATTGGTGTTTCAGATTAAAATGACGTGTTTTTTAGTCAATATTTTTGTTTTCATCAAATAGTAAAGTGAAAAAATATGGTAAAAACTTTTTGCATTTTTTCTGGGGGAGCCCCTACAGGCTTCCCAGAGCTGTCCATGACTGATATGGATACCCTAACTATTTTGCATCAGTCGACGTGGGTGGAGTTGTAGGCCTACTGGGGACCACGAGCCAGAACCTGGCCCCCCTCACAGAGGCACGAGGAGCAATGGCCCTAAAGAATGCACATGTGATTTGAAACATTCTATATCTGCCATCGACTGGGACAGGCACCCAGAAAGGTAAGTGCCACAAAACAAACCCCTATTCTGGTTAACAACGAAAATCGTCAAATGGATGAGCAGAACTCCCCAAAAGAAAAACGAGGAAACAAGCATGACGTCACGAGAGCCGCATGTCTGCGCAGCTCCTCCCTTCCCGGGAGGGGGAAGGGGTAGCCTCAGACCCTCGCGCCGGCGATCCCCACCCCAGTTCCTCAGCTGATGGGATTGTGCATGGTCGTGTGACTCCAGCTCCAGTCTTCTCTTAGTGATATTCATTGTTTTCAGTGCTGCTCGTATGGATGGTCGTGTGAGCTGGGAGTAATATTCTCAAGTACCCGGGCTGCATGTGCTTAGGGACTCCTTCCCTGAGTGCCCTGTAAGTACCACCCTTAGGGCTTGGGGTTCTCTTCCACAAGTCGCCTTGGGTCTATCTCTGTTGGCCTTTCGCTGCTTGGCGTTTGGCCGCCCTGAGTGTTTGGGGGGTTTTCCTCCCTTGTTTGCCTCGGGGTAAGTGGTAGTTATTGCACTGGTGGGGCAGCGGAGTACTGCGTAGCTAGTTTTCACCTGTAACAGCAGCTGGCTCTGTTCCCTCTGGGTACGTTGTCCAACTGCCTGGTTTTTCTTTTCTTTGTGTTTGACTTGGTGGTGGGGTCTGCCTTGTGTTCTCCCACTCTCTCCTTATATTAGGGTCGTTTTGTGTGGTGGCACCCCCTACTTCGTCCTCGTGAGTGGACACGTCCCGTGGGTTCAGCTTTTAGCTGTTTGCTTGGTAGTTTGGGGCGCTGGTTAGCAGTGCCCTGCCTGGGATAATCCCTTAGCAGACCCAGTCTAGGGGCTCCTGGAAAATCTCGCGGGGGCTCTCGGAATCCGATGGAGGTGACCCTTGCGTCCCATCTCAGCTTTTTGCGAGTTTGATGATTGCTCTGTCCCCTTGTCTCAGGGCGACACTCATTGTTTTTGCCTCCGTCATGCTGCCTGTTGGGTTGGTGACACATTTGACCCTGAGTCCTGCTGAGCTATGTTGCTTATTCGTGACTCAATTCACCCAGACTGATGATGATTTTCTTCGGGTGCAGGCAGCACACACGTTGCAGGGTAGGTTTAGGATATTGCAACGGGCTCGGGTTGTCGCTTCCCCCGGATGCCCTGAGGTTGCCCCGCTTTGCCTTTAGGGACTTGGACTTGGGGGTGTTGGTCGCTTCGGCTTTGATTCTGTCCGCGCCCCTTGTTCTTCCCCTTCGGTGGTTCATTCGGTCCCCCCTCCCCCCCTCCCCCACTGCTTCTGGCCCCAAAACATCTGAGGGCTTCGGGGTCGGGGCAGAGTTTAAAGGTTTCTGAGACTCGGGCAGTTTCGGGGGTTGCCCCGTCCGGGGTGGCTGCGGAGGCATTTGAGTCTGTTCCTCCTGCCGAAGGGTCTGACCAGTGGGCCCCTTCCCTTCCGGCTCTTTCGGCTGCCTCGGCTTTTTCTTGAGAGGCCGGGTCTTTGGAGGACGACTCGGCCCCCGGGGCCTTTGGAGGACGACTCGGCCCCGGGGCCTTTGGAGGAAGACTCGGCCCCGGGGCCTTTGGAGGACGACTCGGCCCCGGGGCCTTTGGAGGACGACTCGGCCTTGGGGCCTTTGGAGGACGACTCGGCCCCGGGGCCTGGAATGGAGGTTCCCGGGGTTGGGGAGGAGCTGACTCGAGGGCCTTGGGCTCCATTGGACCCCGCCTCGATTTTCCGTCCTTCTGAGCAGGGCTTACTGTTACAAGGAGTGAGGGTTTTCTTTTTCTCCCCTCTGCGTACAATTTGAACTTGGGCTTCTGCTCCTTCCCGGGTTCGGTTCAGTGTCCCTGTGGATTCTTCAGTTCCATCTTTCCTGGAGGTTTTTCGGCTTCCCGCATCTCGCCGCCTGAGGTACGGTCGGCCATTTCGGCTTACCTGCTGCGTGACCCGGAGTACGCCTCCATAATGGATCCTTCTTCATTCAGGTTTGGATCGTCATGTCCTTACTGGGTGCATTATGAGGTTCCGAGGTCATCCTGGCTTGCAGATTGCCCCTTGTTTTCGTTGGATGCTTGGGACTCTTTCTCTCGGACCCGCACGTTCGAGTGATTGCGAAACGTTGACGGTGGTCCAGGTCTACCTGGGGGGCGATTTTGAGCATCTTCATGAGTGCCTTTTCGCTCCTGTCTTTTTGCGGGATGTTAGTGCGGTTCAGCTTCATGTGCAGGTTCTTTCCCTGTTGGCTGTGCTTGTGGCTGAGGACACAGCTTTTTTTAGCTTCGGTCCTGCGTTTCTTTTCCCTCATGGAGCTGTTCGTTGGATTGGCTTGCAGAGAATGTAGAGGCGCTTGAAGCCATTCCTGAGTCTGATGCCTTAGTCTCGGCTGCTCGTGCATCGTCTGCTCGTTTGAAGCTGTTTGCGCCGATCCTGCGAGAGGCGTTGCTGCGGTTTTTCACTGTGCGTTTTGAGTGTCGACAGGCGGTTCTCGCTTCCTCCTTGGAATCCGCTTGGGCCCTGGTTCTTAGGTTGTCTTCTCCATTTTGTCTTCTGCTTTTTGAGGCCTCTGCGGTTGAGCGTTATATTCAGGCAGCTTCTTCCACTTGCCGCCCTATGTCTGAATTGTTGGTGCTCCGGGGGAACCGGGGGGTTCTTTCCCAGCGGGGTCATGCCAGGGCTCGCGGTTCCGTTTGTCGGGGTCTGCCATAGGAGTCAGGGTTCGGTGCCGGTGCAGCCTGCAGTCCCACCTGCGGTCCCACCTGTGCCTGGTCGGCACGGTGTTCGCTCTGCGGGCAGGTCGGGTTCTCGTAAGGGGCAGCGGCCCTTTCACAGTTGGTCTCACGATTTGTGGGCTTTTTGGGTCGTTTCTCTCGGCCTACGGTGGTGTTGGGTGACTCCTCCTTTGGGGGGTTTGGGGCTGACGGGGCAGGCTTCTTCTCCTGCACTCTGTCGGGTCATCTTGGAGTGGGTGCGCTTGGGCGTGGTCGAAACGATGACGTCTCTCGGGTAGGTTTTTCGCCTGTTCCCAGTTCCGAAACGAGGCTGTGCGAACCAGTGGCTCATTCTGGACTTGTCCCATCTGAACCCTTGGGTTTCTTGCCCCTCGTTTCAGATGACCACTCTGTCCCAGGTCCAGCTTTTGTTGGAGCCGGATGCTTGGATGGTGTCCCTGGACCTCAAGGACGCGTATTGGCATGTCCCTATTCATCTGGGGTTCAGGGATTGGCTTGATTTTGTTGTGGGACGTCAGGGTTACCGCTTTCGTTGTCTCTCTCTTTCGGGTTGAATCTGGCACCTCGCCTGTTCACACACCTTACCTGGGTTGTGGTGGCCCGTCTGCATCTGTTAGGTGTTTGGGTGTTGGCTTACCTCGACGACTGGCTGATTTGGGCTCCCAGTCGGTCCGCATGTCTGCTTGCCAGGGACTTGGTGTTTTCCCAGCTCGCCGGGTTCGGGTTCCTGGTGAACTGGAGAAAGTCCCATCTGGTTCCCTCCCATGTTCGGACCTCTTCCTTGTCTCTTCCTCCGGCGTCTCTCCTTTGCCTGCGGTCTTGCCTGTGCTTGTTTCTGGGGGGCTGCCGGGTCACCCAGCGGTTGCTCGAGGGTCTGTGCGGGAGCCTGAACTTTGTGATGTTCTACCCACTGGGTCGGGTTTGGCTTCATTGGCTGTTCTGGTTCCTTCGGGGACGTCCCTTCCGCCTCTCTCGCGATCGCTGGGTTCGTCCCCCGGGGGCCTTGTGTAGGCTGCCGTGTCGCCGGCTTCCTCTTTGTTTTTTGGGGGGTTCTGTGCCTTGGCGCCTTCCCGAGCCTTCGCTCGATGTGTTCACGGACACGTCGTCTCTCGGCTAGGACTTTGTGACCAGTGTTCACCAGGCCGGCCAGGGACGGTGGGGACCGTCCTTCCGTCGGGCCCACAACACGGTGCGGGAGTTCGCAGCGATGTGGTTTGCACTTCGGACTGTTCGGGTTGCTCGCAGATCGATGATCCGGTTCCATTCGGACTGCTCCCAGGTGGTTCATTGCCTGAACCGAGGAGGATTCGATGCGGTCCTTGGCTCTTTGGGGTTAGTCGCTTCGGGTGACTCGTCTGCTGAGTTCTCGGGGTTTGGCTCTCCTGGCAGTTCACGCCCAGGGGGGGGGGGTGTCCAACGTCCTGGCGGAACGGCCTGTCCTGGTTCATTCCCCTGTCCACAGAATGGACAGTTGATGCCAACTCATCCAGCTGACTCTGCCAGACGTTCGGGCGCCTGGAAGTGGACCTCTTCGCGTCAACGTGGTCGAGGCGTCTTCCGGTATGTGTGGCGCCCTTCCCCGACTGCGAGGCTGTCGGGATCGACGCCTTTCAGCAGGACTGGTTGAGGTGAGGGTTCCTGTACCTCTTTCCCCTGGTTCAGCTGTTGCTCCAGGTCCTGGCATGCTTGAAGACTTACCAGGGGCGAGTGGACCTCTTGGCCCCATGGTGGCTGCCCCAGCCTTGGTTTCAGGTGCTGCTTGCCCGGTGTCCGAACCCGGAGGTTTTCCGCAGCTCCGTCTCTTTCAGGAGATCGGCCCGGTCTGGTACGAGACTGGTTCGCTCTTCTCTGCGAGTCTTCGCGTTTGGTGATTTTGACTCGTGTTTATCTCCACCTCAATGGTGATCAGGTGGCTTCCTTGCTGGTTTCCCACCTGCGGGCTTCCTCTCGGCGGCAGTATGAGGTCCTGCAATCTATCTCCGTGCCCATGACGTTCGTAAGTTTGCTGGTCTTGCTGCCGTCTTTGGCAATATGTCTTGGGCTGATATTCGGGCACAGGGTTTATGGTGGTCGAACAGGGTCCTGGCTCCACGCTACCTCGTGAATGTTCCTGGGCCCAGTCGGGCCTGTGCTGCTTTGGGTTGGGAGATGCTGCCGATGTCTCGACTTAGAGTTGAGGAGTGGAGCACCGACCGCCTCCCGGGTAAGTCCCCTTTTTCTTTTGTTATCTTAGGTGAAGTAGCTCCGGGAAGCCATAGGGGCTTCCCCTAGAAAACCAGCATTGAATGTAATGAAATGCCACTATCTGGGCAAGTCCCGGAGGCTTCCCGGCAACCCTCCTCTCCCTCGGGTCGGCGGTTTTTCGCAGTTTTTTATATCCAGCCTCAAAACTGGGGTGGGGATCGCCAGTGCGAGGGGGTCTGGGGCTCCCCCTCACAGGGAGGAGGGAGCTGCACAGACATGCGATGCGGCTCGTGTGACGTCATGCTTGTTTGCTCGTTTTTCTTTTGGGGAGTTCTGTCTACTCGTTTGACGATTTTCGTTGTTAACCAGAATAGGGGTTTGTTGTGTGGCGCTTCCCTTTCTGGGTGCCTGTCCCAGTTGATGGCAGATATAGAATGCTCCAAATCACATGTGCATTCTTTGGGCCATTGGTCCTCATGCTTCTGTAAGGGGGCAAGTTTCAGGCTAGTGGTCCTCCGGTAGGCATAGAACTCCACCCACATCGACTGATGCAATAGTTAGGGTATCCATATCCGCCATGGATAGCTCCAGGGAGCCTCTGGGACTCGCCCAGAAAATGGCGTTTCATCCCATTCAACGCTGGTTTTCTAACATCTAAAAACGGATTTAATTTTTTAATGATGCTGTATCAAGATTTTTTATATTTTATTGATGGAAAAATTCGGACTTCCTTTTTAAATATACAGTGTTCTAAAGTTTCCCTTAAACTCTTATCAGACATGGCTATTGTTGGGAAATAAAGAGCGCTCCATAGCTGCAACTGGAGTGAATGAAAAATCCTCACGATCTCATGCTGTGTTCACCATAAAGCTTACCCAGATACAGGTATGTAATTAGCTTCTGTTAATTAACAATATTTATTACAAATTTTTGATGTTGCTAATGACTGCTGAAATGTGTGCGCTTATATTGGGGTTTTGTAAGGTTAAAATGTCTTATTTAATGTAAGAAATATAGTATGACTGATGTCATTTATTTTATTTATTAAGAAAGAAACAGACAAAGTTTGTCTTACCAGTCACCACCCTATGCAAGTGAGAAGTGGTGGTGGTGGTGATTTGGCTAACTACAATTTACTTGGAAACAAATTAATGAATCTTGCTGAATGGAAACAAATTAATGAATCTTGCTAATTATACCTATTGATGGTTTCTCTGTTTCACCTTCTCATCCACAAGAAGATATCATAGATGCATCCACGTTCTAGGCATTGGCATCTGATTATGTCATCACCAGCAAGATAGACAGATAGGACGTGAGTTACTAAGGCCATATGTGGTCCCGACTGCTGGACTGACCTTTGCCTCATTGTGTCAAAGTGCAAACTTCGCACCCTGTTCACGAGACACAATGTAACATTGTTACGAAGGGGAAAGGGGAGGGATTGGAATAAATAGAACAAATGAATTAAATGAATGGAAGGAAGAGGAGGGAGGGAGGGAGGAAGGAAGGAAGGAAAGAGGAAGGAGGAGAGGAGGAAATATATTTAGTGGAAAGGTAAAGTTTGAGGACGAATTAGGAATGAAAAAAATAGATTGTAAGATAGTTTTAAGGATGAAATGAAAGGATTAGTAGGAGATAAAGAGAAGAGTGTAGAGCTGCCACTATCCATTTAAAATAAATATTTAGACAAGAAATGGAACTCGTCTCTTAACCACTAACCCTTAAACTGTGCAACACGTCATGTGTTGAGTAACTTGCTGTAAATTGAGCATCATGTCATATGACGTGATAGAGTACCATGCAAGATTTGAATGGCCAGCGGGGTAGAAGGGGCCCTCATACACTGCCCAGGGGCTATAGTAATCAGCCGCCATTTTGTAAAAAAATCCAGCTCACGCTACCAACGCGTGGGAGGCCCCAGTTACGTAGCGGTCACTATGGCGAACGCACGGCCGAACGCCTCCCGGGCATGCACCACGCAATTACTTGCCCAAGAGCAAATAACCAGTGAATTATTTTCTGATGGTAAGGAAAGTGATTTTAATGACTGACAATGATAAGGACTACACACAATTGACCGATGATAGTAGCACAGACAGTGAAAATGGGAAGTGAAATCAAAGCATAGTGTTACCACATCTGTTGCTAGTACCAGTGGTGTTACCGGGCGAGGATTTGTCACGTCAGCAGTGTCTCGCCCAGCCAAGCTCCACCGCATGGCACCACATGAGGAACCAAGACCCGCATGTTCATGTGCTTTCACCCTACGTTCATGTAGCGGCCAAACTTTGCATAGACGGGCTTCAGCTCCTGGTCCACAGTGTGCATCACTCCTTCGCCGTTGTGCCCCTGTTGTCTCTCGCAGGACACCAGGTATACTTGTGTAGAGTGATGGTGACGATTTTATTACTCTAATTCTTGCCTTTGACAATAAAGACGTTGGGATTACAGAGCTTTTCCTTGATAATGGAGAGGACATGTGTGAATTGGATTATTTTACAGCATTCTATGAGCCGCTCATGGAATATATTGTACACCAAACGAACCTTCATGCAACTCATCTCATTGGAAAAAGAAATAAGAGTATTCACGATTGCAGCGTTGGAAAAACACCACTGTAGGTGAAATGTATGTATTTTTAGCAATACTGTATGTATGTTGATGAAGCATCGTGTCAAACACGCTATCACAGATTATTGGAGCAAAGACTAGACTATTCCAATACCTTTCTTCGGGAAATATATATCTCGAGACAGGTTTCAGATACTCCTCAGGTGTCTTCATTTTGCAAGTAATGAGGACCGGACAGAGGATGATAGACTTTGGTGAGTCTGGCACTATATGAATGCAGTGATTGGAAAGTTCAGAGATTTTTACGTACCAGTACAGAAGCTGGTGATTGACAAATCCCTTGTGCTATTCAAAGGACGTGTTGCCTTCATGCAATATATTCCCTCCAAACAAAACAGATTTGGATTGAAATTCTTTGTTCTTTGTGACTGTGAAACAGGATACCTGTTATACATGATTCTGTATTCTGCTAGCAATTTAAGACATTCCCAGTAACGACCAACATGGTTTCTCAGGTAGTGTGGTGAAGTCACTGATGGCACCATGGATGAACAAGGGCCGCATTTTATACATGGATAACTATTATACAAGTCCCTTGCTAGCTAGGTTCTTGATTGAAAATAGAACCGGATTAGGGAGCCGGTCGGCTGAGCGGACAGCACGCTGGACTTGTGATCCTGTGCTCCTGGGTTCGATCCCGGGCGCTGGCGAGAAACAATGGGCAGAGTTTCTTTCACCCTATGCCCCTGTTACCTAGCAGTAAAATAGGTACCTGGGTGTTAGTCAGCTGTCACGGGCTGCTTCCTGGGGGTGGAGGCCTGGTCGAGGACCGGGACACTAAAGCCCCGAAATCATCTCAACATCTCAAGATAAGGTTGGCACAGTAAAGCCAGAAAGAAGGGAAATGCCAGTGTTTGACAATAAACTTGAAGTTGGTGACTGCCAGCTAAGAAAATGTGATCAAATACTCTGTTAGGTGGAAAGACAAGAGAGAAGTGAGCAGGCTGACAAGCGTTCATGATGGTACAATAGTGAACAGTGGCAAGGTGAACTGAGTAATGCAAGAACCAGTATATAAGCCAGATTGTGTTCTTGACTATACTATCAACATGCGTTTGGTTGATAAATCTGACCTGATGGTGGGCACTGTCGTGTGTGTGCAGAAAACATTGAAGTGGACAAGAAAAAAGTGTTTTTCCATCTTGTTGACATAAGCATGCTGAACAGCTATAATATGTATCTGGTGAAAACTGGACATAAACCAAGTTTCTGTTCGTTTGGTTTTGCACTTGGGACACAGTTATTAGCAAAGTTTGGCAAAGATGTTCCTGGTATACATAGACCCATCATGAACCCAGTGTTGCAGCATGCTGCTACACCCAGGCTCGCTCACATGGAGGCCTTTCAAGCACACAGACTAAAACATTTGCCACTAGCTAGAAAGCATGCAATAGGCCAACTTGATTGCTTAGTTTGTAAAACAACAAAAAAGGAGAGATCAGAAACGTAAACTGGTGCAAACATGGTGTTAAGCATGTGTGCTTCAATGCCTACCACTCTCTCCAAGACTTATAAATGTGCAATAATAGTGCAAAAACCTATAAATAGTGAGTGCATGTGTGTAAATATATTAATGAACAATGTGAATGCATATTATATTGGTGTAATGTAAAACATTTGTGTGCGCATGTGTATACTCGATGTATGCAACATTTATTGCCATAAACCATGATGTAACATTATATGCAACACAATTAGTGAATAATATTAGTGATAAAATATGCCTAGACACTGTAAATAATGCAGCGAAAATAAGTTCATGGCAACTATGGCTGCTTGAAGACCGCGCGTGACGCCTCTGAGATGCACCTTGCATGAGCGAACATGCAGGTTGTGACGTCATCGCCTATATTGTCGGCTCAATTACGTCATTGGTAAGTACAATTAATTTTTTTTTCTCGTGGTCAGGGAACACAAATTAACACACAAGATTTTTTTTTTTATGCGCTTGTGGGTGACAAAGTCTATTAGCCCTTAGCAACACAAGGGTTAAGCTGCTAAGGTGCCTTGAAGGCTTTAACACTTCCATGCGCAAGAAAAAATTTTAATTTTTTTTCATTTTCTAAAAATGTTCATTTGTGTTACCTGATCACGGGAAAAATAAAAGAAAATTGTAGGCAACATATTTTGGCAGCAATAGACTGAGGAAGTGTGGCAAAATGTAGGCGTTGACACAGCAAGCATCGCAGGCTCCACCCGAGCTGTCGGGCGGGAGTTGCCACTAAGATATTACCTAATTATTTCAATGTTTCTGGTTGATTTTTTTTTTTTTTCAGTAATATTATTCAATAGTGTGTAGGGTGATATATTTATATAATAAAAGGGGGTGAATCATTGCTATACTCAAAAGTATGATGTGCATATTAGTGATTCAATTATTGTGTTCATAAAAACAATAAACAAATAGTTTTGCTGATATTACACTATATACACAGGTTATATATAAGTATCTGCACGTTTTGTTCATCATACTGACCCACTAAATTGGTATGGTGAGTCAAAACACCAACGAGGGGGCTGCCTCACCCAGCCAGCAAACACCGCCACCTTCCCTCCCTCAATACCTCACTCGCCAACATATTCCTCCTCCCACCATACTGGTTTTTGCTTTTAATCACTATTTACAGATGTTATATATAAGTATCTGCATGTTTTGTTCACCATAACTGTACAACTAAGCTGGTATGATGCTCAAACAGCATAGTGGCCACTCTACACAGCGTGCCAAGTCATGCAGACAACACCACCTCCCTCACTAAAATGCCTCCTCCCAACATACTCCTTTTGCTGTTACAGTACAACCTCGATTCAACGTGCTATATGGGACCAACCCCAGTGTGTTGGAGCGTTGGATTCGTTGCAAGAGGTGACCTTCAGGAGCCGTTTGCATCAGTGTTTTTCTTTTTTCTTGTACACAATAAAAATGCATTATCATATTACATACTGTACCTATATATTACTACTCTACTAAAAATACTGCATTACATTTGTTATTTATCGTATTGTTGGAGTTATGTCCATCTTGAAGGTTCGTGGAGTTGTGAATGCTGTACAGTAAATATGTACTGTAGTGTATTATGCTGATAGCACTGTGTTGATTAAGTAGTTCTGCTGTATGTTGAGTACTGCAATACAGTTTATGAAAACTATTAACACTTTGGCGTACCCCCCGCGCCACCCCTCAACTGTGCGATTTGGGTCCCAGGGTGTCATGGGAGCGCGTGTAAATTCTGAAAAGTGTATACTCTCTTCAACTTTGTCACCTTAATTCTCGTCCTACGAGATTAAATTTGGTATCATTGTGTTCGCAATAGAATTCTCTACAGCACTAAATGCATATAAACTCCAAAAGCCCGATCCACACTCGAACTCTGGGGTTCCCATAGGAGGGGGCCTCCCGGAGGGAGGCCCCCTCACTGTTCGCTCACCAATCACAAAAATCAGTATGAAAATTATCTCGGCTCAAGACATTGAAAAACTTCAAGCTGATGTTAATAAAGTTTTCGACTGGGCATCAGTAAATAACATGATGTTTAACAGTGATAAATTCCAGGTAAAAATGAGGACCTTAAAAATAATACAGAGTACAAAACACAATCAAATGTACCCATAGTAGGAAAACAGCATGTAAAGGATTTGGGAATAATAATGTCTGACGACCTAACGTTTAACCCTTAACATGCTAGGGATATAATATCCTTTCTTCCCCACAGGTGCATGTAATTTTGAAAAAAAAAAAAAATTCTTCCTAACCTGTTAATTTGTGTTCACTGATCACGGGAAAAATAATAAAAAAATCGTAAGTGACATATATTGCCCGCTATAGGGCGGGGAAGTCTGGCAAAAAACAGGTGCTGACTGAGCGTGCGTCCCAGGCGGTCTCTTGATCGCCAGCTGTCAGGCCAGAGTTGCCACAAAGAGATAATTACTTAATTATTTCAATGTCTCTGATTGATTTTTCATAGTTTTTTTGCTGTAATATTATTCAATAGTCTGTAGTTTGATATATTTATGTAATAAAATGAGTGAATCATCACTGTACTAAAAAATATGGTGTGCATATTGTTGATTCAATTATGTTCATCAATCAGTGAACAAGTACTTTGTTGGTTATTACACTATAAGCACAGGTTATGTATAAGTATCTGCATGTTTTGTTCACCATAACGAACCACTAAGTAGCTATTATGAGTCAAAAAGTAACGAGGAGTGACCGCCGTGTACCAGCCAGCCACTCCCGCCCTCCCTTAAGTCATGAGACTCACCCACATTCTCCTCCCACAATACTGTTTTTGCTTTTATTCACTATATACAGACGTTATATATAAGTATCTACATTCGTGTTCACCATAACGAACCACTAAGTTGGCATGCTGAGTGGCAGTGCCAGTGGCAGCCTGTCACTGGTTGCTACTTCCTCCCTCCCTCCTTCAAGTCACCTGACTCACCCACATTCTCCTCCCATAATACTGTTTTTGCTTTTATTCACTATATACAGACGCTATATATAAGTAACTACATTCGTGTTCACCATAACGAGCCACTAAGTTGGTATGCTGAGTGGCAGTGGCAGCCAGAGGCAGCCCGTCACTACGGGAAGTAAACCTCACTTCGTTGGAAGACAGAAGAGTTAGGGGGGACATGATCACCACATTCAAGATTCTCAAGGGAATTGACAGGGTTGATAAAGACAGGCTGTTTAACACAAGGGGCACACGCACTAGGGGACACAGGTGGAAACTGAGTGCCCAAATGAGCCACAGAGATATTAGAAAGAATTTATTTAGTGTCAGAGTGGTTGACAAATGGAATGCATTAGGAAGCGATGTGGTGGAGGATGACTCCATACACAGTTTCAAGTGTAGATATGATAGAGCCCAATAGGCTTAGGAACCTATACACCTATCTTAATCAAATATCTTACGAAGCACAACAACAAACTGGAAAAGGTGCAAAGACATGCTACTAAGTGGCTCCCAGAACTGAAGGGCAAGAGCTACGAGGAGAGGTTAGAAGCATTAAATATGCCAAAACTAGAAGACAGAAGAAAAAGAGGTGATATGATCACTACATACAAAATAGTAACAGGAATTGATAAAATCGACAGGGAAGACTTCCTGAGACCTGGAACTTCAAGAACAAGAGGTCATAGATTTAAACTAGCTAAACACAGATGCCGAAGAAATATAAGAAAATTCACCTTCGCAAATAGAGTGGTAGACGGTTGGAACAAGTTAAGTGAGAAGGTGGTGGAGGCCAAGACCGTCAGTAGTTTCAAAGCGTTATATGACAGAGTGCTGGGAAGACGGGACACCACGAGCGTAGCTCTCATCCTGTAACTACACTTAGGTAATTACACTTAGGTAATTAATTACCTGTTGATTGACGGTTGAGAGGCGGGACCAAAGAGCCAGAGCTCAACCCCTGCAAGCACAACTAGGTGAGTACTGGCTGCCACTCCCTCCCTCCCTCACCTCACCTGACTTGCCACCATTCTCCACCCACCATACTGTTTTTGCTTTTATACACAAACGTTATATATAAGTATTTACATGTTTTGTTCACCATAACTGTACATCTAAGCTTGTATGGTGAGTAAAGGCACAAAGACGTAGGACCTCACACAGTCAGCTGATGGCTGCCGCCCTCAAGGCCAGACGCACTAATATTTCTCCTCCAACAATACTGTTTGTGGTGTTATTATGCTATATACACACATTATATATAAATATCTACCTGTTTTATTCACCATACTTGTATAAGTAAACTGGTATGGTGCCCAAAGACCATCATGGTAACCAGTAAACAACACCGTCGTGCAGACGACGCCACCGCCCCCACCAAAATGGCGGCTCCCAACCTTCTCTTCTTGCTGTTTATACCCTCTACACACACGTTATATATAAGTATCTACATTTGTGTTCACCATAGCGAACCACTAAGCTGGTATGGTGAGTGCAGTCAATAAAAGGTGGCCACACACAGTCAGAAGACATCGCCACAACCCTCCCTCCCACAGCATTATTCCTCCCTCCATGGCACACAGCGCTAAATATCACCACAATCCTGCTATTATCTGAACCCTGGTCAGTTTTATCAGTCAGGGGTCTTCTGTAATAATATCATCGCTACATAATAGCATGAACAAGTATATTATGGCATTTTTAGGCGATGCTGTGGTCACAAGCTGAACATCAGTGCTGTTAGCTCATGCTGCGTGCATCAGGCTTGGTAGCTCACTCAATACTGAGGCCAATAACACCCTGGAGTTTGGCCCACGATTTAAAAAAAAAAATGGCGTCTGTTTACAAGAGCCCTGATGAAGGTGTGGTGAACCCCGTGTATCCGCGGGCCGTTTAAATCTTGCGTAGTACTCCAACACGTCATATGACGTGATGCACAGTTGACTGGAACAACTTCCAACACGTCATATGACGTGATGCACACTTTAAGGGTTAAGGAGCATAACCAAGCAAATATTGCGACAGCCAGAAAAATTATAGGATGGATTACGAGAACTTTCAAATCCAGGGATCCTATCACAATGGTTGTACTCTTCAAGTCACTTGTGTTGTCCCATCTCGAGTACTGCTCAGTACTCACTTTCCCCTTCAGAGCAGGAGAGATTGCTGAAATAGAGGGAATGCAGAGAACATATACGGCACGCATAGACGCGATAAAGCACCTAAATTATTAGGATCGTCTCAAAGCCCTCGAAATGTACTCGCTAGAAAGAAGATGAGAGAGATATCAAATAATATACACCTGGAAGATACTGGAGCGCCAAGTACCAAATCTACAAAGTAAAATAACAACGTACTGGAGTGAACGATATGGAAGAAAATGCAGAATAGAACCAGTGAAGAGCAGGGGTGCCATAGGCACAATCGGAGAACACTGTATAAACATCAGAGGTCCCCAGTTGTTCAACACCCTCCCAGCAAGCATAAGAAATATTGCCGGAACAACCGTGGACATTTTCAAGAGGAAACTTGATTTATTCCTCCAAGGAGTGCCGGACCAACCGGGCTGTGGTGGGTATGTGGCCCTGCGGGCCGCTCCAAGCAACAGCCTAGTAGATCAAACTCTCACAAGTCAAGCCGGGCCTCGGGATGGGCTTGGGGAGTAGAAGAACTCCCAGAACCCCATCAACCAGGTATCATCCAGGGGTCATGCCAGGGCTCGTGCCAGGGCTAGTGGTTCCTCTCGTTGAGGTAGGCAACTGGTGCTCCGCCTTCGGGCCCACCTTCGTCTGGTCGGCGCGTTGTTCGCTCTGTGCGAGGTTCAGGGTCTCGTAAGGGGCGCTGGCCCTTTTGCAGGTTGCCCCATTCATTCTGCAATGGGGGGGGGGAAGCTTGCACTGTTCGCTCACGCCTAGTCCCACTATTTGTGGGCGTTTCGGGTCGTTTCCTTCGGCCTGAAGTGGGATTGGGTGGCCCCTCCTCCTTCGAAGGGTTCGGGGCTGGTGGGGCAGGCCTTTTCTCGTGCGCTCTGTCGAGTACTGCATCTTGGAGTGGGTGCACCTAGGCGTGGTCAAAACGATGACGTCCCTCAGATGGGTTTCCCGTCTGTTCCCAGTGCCGAAACGGGACTGTGCGGACCTGAGGTTCATTCTGGATTTATCCTGTCTTAACCCCTGGCTTCATTGCCCCTCTTTTCGGATGACTACGCTGTCCCAGGTTCGACTCTTGTTGGCGCCGGGCTCTTCGATGGTGTCGCTGGACCTCCGGGATGCTTATTGGCACTTACTGATTCATCCAGGGTTCAGGGACTGGCTCGGTTTTGTTGTGGGGCGAGCCAGTTAAGGTTACCGCTTTTGTTGTCTCCCTTTTGAGTTGAACCTGGCACCTCGCATGTGCACACGCCTGACCCGGGTCGTTGTGGTCCGTTTGCATTAGGTCCGTTAGGTGTTCGGGTGTTGGCCTACCTCAACGACTGGCTGGTTTGGGCTCCCAGCTGGCCCTCTTGTTTGCTAGCCATGGATTTGGTTCTTTCCCAGCTCACCGGGTTTAGGTTCTTGGTGAATTGGAGGAAGTCCCATCTGGTTCCCTCCCGGGTTCGGACCTGGCTGGGTCTTGTGTAATTACCTAAGTGTAATTACCTAAGTGTAGTTACAGGATGAGAGCTGTGATGAGAGATGTGGGACTCTCGGACCCGCTTCTCGGGTCTGTCCTTCCATCGCACCCACAGCACAGTGAGTTCGCGGCAGTATGGTTTGCTCTCCGGAGGGTTCGGGTCGCCCACGGATCGACGATCCGGCTCCATTTGGACTGCTCCCCGGTAGTTCGTTACTTGAACCGAAGGGGCTTGATGCAATCCTTGGCTCCTGGCACTGGTCGCTTCGGGTGACTCGTCTGCTGAGTTCTCGGGGTTTGGCTCTCCTGGCAGTTCATGTACGGGGGGTGCCCAAGATCTTGCAGGACGGCCTGTTTTGTTTCGTTCCCCTGTCCACAGAATGAACAGTCGACGCCGACTCCTTCCGTTGGTTCTGTCGGATATTCGGGTGCCCCGAGGTAGACTTCTTTGTGTCGGCGTGGTCGTGGCGCCTTCTGCTGTATGTGGTGCCCTTCCCCAACTGCGAGGCCAACTGGGTCGATGCCTTTCAGCAGCACTGGTCGAGGTGGGGGTTCCTGCACCTCTTTCTCCTGGTTCAGCTGTTGCTCCTGGTCCTGACTCACTTGGAGACATACCAGATGGAGAGTAATCCTCTTGGCCCCGTGGTGGTCGGCCCAGCCGTGGTTTCAGGCACTGCTTGCTCGGTTTTCGAACTTGGAGGTTTTCCCGTAGCTCTGGCTCTTCCAGCAGATCGGACCGGAGCGTCACGTGGCTGGAAACGTCACGCATGTCACCATATGCGAAGGCTTCTCCTCGAGTCTTCGCATATGGTGTTTTTGACTCGAGTTTATCATCATATTTATGGTGATAATGTGGCATCCTTGTTAGTGTCCCAACTACGGGCTTCGTCTTGGCGGCAGTATGAAGTTTCCTGGCGGTCCTTCCGGTTCTTTTTGACTCTTCATCGTTGTACTTCGCTTTCGGTTTGGGTGGTGTTGTCCTTTCTCTCTTTGTTGTTCCAGGACTGTCATCTTATGCCGAATGCTGTCGCCTCGTATCGTGTGGCGTTGGCCGAGCCGCTTCAGCTTACTTTCGGTATTGATGTAACTTCTGCGCATTTTCACAAGCTGTCTCGTCCATTGTTTCACCCCCGGCCTGCTCATGCGCTGCCTGAGCCATCCTGGTCATTGGACATGGTGCTCTCTTTTCTCTCTTCTCCTCGATTTGTTGTGGCCCCTTCGATTTAAGATTGTTTTTTGAAGGCTCTTTTTCCTGTTGGAATTAGCCTCTGGGGCTCAGATTGGTGGAGCTTCATGCTCTCTTCCAATGCAGGGGTTTCTGCTCTTTCGGTTGTGGCGATCGGTTTGTTTGTCTGCAGCCGTCTCCATCTTTTTCTGGAGAAGAATGAGACTGCTGCTTTCCGGAGGGGTGTT
The DNA here is from genome assembly GCF_040958095.1 of Procambarus clarkii. Classification (NCBI taxonomy): domain Eukaryota; kingdom Metazoa; phylum Arthropoda; class Malacostraca; order Decapoda; family Cambaridae; genus Procambarus; species Procambarus clarkii. The sequence goes on along the minus strand of NC_091202.1, from coordinate 10,988,217 downwards.
GTTGATGCTTGGTTGGTCAGGCCGGGGGTGCTTCATGTTTTTTGTCCGGTGGCGGCCCTCTGCCGTTATTTGCGTGCCAAGGCTTCTGTGTTCGGGGACGCGCTTTGGGTTGATCCGGTTTCCCTCCTTCCCTGTTCACGAGTGAGGGTCTTCCAGGTCATCCGCAGGGTTATTAAGGCTAGCCAGCCTGCAGTCTATCCTCGTGCCCATAACGTTCGTAAGTTCGCTGCTCTTGCTGCCGTCTTTGGCAACATGTTGTGGGCTGACATTCGGGCACGGGCGTTTTGGCAGTTGAACAGGATCTTGTCTACATGCTACCTTGTGAACGTTCCTGGGCCTAGTCTGGCCTGTGTCGCTTTGGGTCGGCGGTTGCAGCCAGTTGTCTCGACTTCGGGTTGAGGAGTGAGCAGTGACCGCTTCCCGGTTAAGTCCCTCTACTTTTCCTCTGTGGGGTAGTTAGCTCCGGGGAGCCAAAGGGGCTCCCCCCCCCCCAGAAAACCAGCATTGAATGTAATGAAATGCCATTTTCTGGGTGAGATCCGTTGGCTCCCCGGAATCCCTCCCTGCCCCGGTCGGCGGTTTTTCGTGGGTTTTGATGTCCAGCCTCAGAACTGAAGGGTGGATAGCTGACATGGGGGTCTGATGCTTCCCCTTCCTCCTCCGGGGGGGTGGGGGTGGGGGGGGGAGCTACACAGACAGCAGTGCGGCGACGTGTGACGTCATGCTCGTTTGCTCTTTTCTTTTTGGGGAGTTCTATCCACTTGTTCGGCTTTTTGTAGCAATTTTCACCAGAATAGGGGTTTGTTTTGGGACGCTTACCTTTCTGGGTGCCTGACCAAGTTGAAAGTTGATGGCAGACATTGAATGTTTCCAACCACATGGTTTTTTTTTTTATAGGCAATTGCTCCCCATGCCTCTCTGAGGGGGGCCAGGTTCTGGCTCGTGGTACCTGGTAGGCCCATAGAACTCCATACACATGACTAATGCCAAAGTCTGACATTAGCATATCAGCCTGTGTAACTCTGGGGAGGCTCCGGGTCTCGCCCAGAAAATGGCGTTTCATTACATTCAACGCTGATTTTTTACCTCTCGCCTTGCATGTCAGCAGGCCATCCTTACTCTCCTTAGATTCAGCTTGGACCCTTGCTTTACAGTTCTTGTCTAAATTCCGCTCCCTGTTATATCCGAATGATATAACAGGGGAGCAGAATTCTGTTATATCCAAAGGATATAACAGAATTCTGCATAGGGTAAGGAATATAACCTCGCGTGTTCACCCGGTTGACCCATGTCATGGTGGCCCGTCTTCGTCTGCTAGGGGTTCGGGTCTTGGCCTACCTCGACGACTGGTTGATTGGGGCTCCAACCGGTCTGCGTGTCTGCTCTCCAGGGACATGGATCTTTCACAGCTTGCCGGGTTTGGGTTCCTGGTGAATTGGAGGAAGTCCCATCTGGTTCCATCTCGGGTTCGGACTTGGCTGGGCCTCGTGTGTGATTCTCGGACTGCGTCCATTTCTCTTCCTCCTGTGGCTTTGCATCGGCTGCAGTCTCATAGTCTGTTGTTTTTGAGGATCTCTGTCATTCAATAGTTGCTCGAGCAGCTGTGCGGGAGCCTGAAATTTGCCTTGCTGGTTTTCTCGCTGGGCAGGGTCTGGCTTCGGAGGATTTTTGGTATCTTCGGTGCAGCCCCTTTGCCGCTCTCGCGATAGTTGTGTGTCAACCTCCGGGGTCCTTGCATCGGTTGCTGCATCTTTGACTTTCTGTAAAGGTTTTTTGGGGTCCTGTGCCTTGGTGACTTTCACTTCCCATGCTCAATGTGTTCACGGATGCCTCGTCTCTGCCGGGGTTTTATGACCAGTGCTCACCTGTCCGTTGGGCTCCGTCCTTCTGTTGGTCTCGCAGCATGGTGCTGGAGTTTGTGGCTTTGTGGCAGGCATTACGGCGGATTCGGTTACCTCGGGGCTCGGTGATTCGGCTCCATTCGAACTGCTCTTCTGTGGGTTCATTGTCTCAACAGGGGAGGCTCTCTGCAGTCCGTAGCTCTTTGGGGCTGGGCTCTTCGTGTAGCTCTTCTGCCAAGTTCTCGAGGGTTTAGCTGTCCGCGCCGTTCTGTTTCGGGGGTTGTCCAAAGTCCTGGCAGATGGCCTGTCGTGCTTCATTCCACAAAGTGGATTGTTGACTCTGCCATTTTTCTTTGGGTTTGTTGGATGTACCGGTGCCTGGAGGTGGACCTCTTCGCATCGGCGTGGTGTCAGTGTCTACCATCATTGTACTTGGCGTCATTCCCCAACTGCGAGGCCTCGTGGTGGGGATCTTTGGCAGGACTGATCGCGGTGGGTGTTCCGGTACCTCTTTTCCCTGGTCCAGCTGTTGCTCTGGGTTCTGGCTCGGCTCGAATCCTATCGGGTATGGGTAATTCCCTTGGTCCCTTGGTGGCCGGCCCAGCCTTGGTTTTACTTACATTCTGCATTCAAATGAATAATTCTATACAAATTTTTGGGTGGAATTTCTTCATTTTTGGTGCATAAACCATAGCTGCATAGGGGCCTAACAGCCGAGTGGACAGCGCGTAGGATTCGTAGTCCTGAGGTTCCGAGTTAGATCTCTGGTGGCGGCGGAAACAAATGGGTAGAGTTTCTTTCACCCTGATGCCCTTGTTCACCTAGCAGTAAATAGGTACAGTACCTGGGAGTTAGACAGCTGCTTCAGGCTGCTTCCTGGGGGTGTATAACAAAAAAGGAGGCCTGGCCGAGGACCGGGTCACTGAGACGCTAAGCCCTGAAATCATATCAAGAAAACCTCGATAGACGGGAGGTTAGATTAGGATAGGATTGCCACACATTGATTGGTAATAAGATTATTATTGTCATATTCCGGTAGTACAGTCGGGGTTCGTTCTTGATGCACAATCGAGAATCCGGATTCAAATCACAGGCAGGACAGAAATGGTTAGGCACATTTCCTATCACCTAATGCAGCTGTTCGTCTAGCAGCAAGTAGGTACTCAGAAGTTAGTCTGCTTGTTGTGGGATTGCATTCTGGGTCGGGTCAGTAATTAGACCTGGAAGGGGGGGGGGGGCCTCGATAAAAGCTAAAATTGTATGAATACACTCTGGATTCTTATCTCCAGACACAGTGAATTTTTATTATTATATTTCAGTGCATAGTTAAGATTAAAAACATCTGAATTTTAAAATTGATTGTAGGTAGAAGATGTTGAGGGCGAGCAACTGGAGAGCAGCAAGGTGAGCATCATTAACCTGGTGGACCTGGCCGGGAGCGAGCGGGTGGCAGCAGCGCAGTCACAAGGGGAAAGGCTAAAGGTACTCTTCTATTCTAATGGCTTAATAGATTATTTTATTATATTATATTTTTTATAGCGAAATTGTACAGTTTACAGGTTTAATTATTAATACTGTGGGATAGCTGCTTGTGTGTTGTGATTGTGGCACTTCATGGATGACCATGAAGCTATGCTCTGGTGTGAATAATTTAACTGACATATTTTCATTTATAATTTTGTCTTTTCTTCTTTCATTACATTGACGTTTCTGTGCAGAGCCCTGTAATGGAAGCTGTCTATACTGATTAAGTGCCATACTACATGAAGTCATCAGTTGCAGAGTTGTTGTAAGCCTATCCAAGGACCACGAGCCAGAACCTGGCCCCCTCGGAGAAGCGCAGGGACCAATGGTCCATGAACACTTTACATTTAAAATTTGTGATCTTGCCATCGACCATTAAAGCACCCAGGTAGGTAGGTAAATCAAAACAGCCCGGCTGAGCTGGGCTGCCACCAGCCAGTTTTTGAATGATGTCGTGCCTGGCAGTCATTGGCTCGCTCTGGCCACAGTTTTTCCTTTTGATGATGATTTGCCTTCTTGCACGGATGTGTGCGCTTGCCGAGAATTTAGAGTACTGGAGCTGCATGCGCCTAGGGTCACCTCGTAGGTGCTCTGTAAGTACTGCCCTTGCATGTCCAGGCTTATCTTCTCTGGGGCATTCGGGAATCACTCTTCGGTAGAGGACTCCCTTACTTGTGGTTGTCGTCACCCTTGGGGTGCGTTGGGGGACTTTAAGCTTTCTGTCTTGCCCTGGGTAAGGAAGTGTTGTCAGCTGGTGAGGCACACTGAGGCTGGCATTACTGGCTCTTCAGATAGCTAGGGCACACCAAAGACTGTTTGTTTGATGAGCCTGGATACAGGGGAGATACCAGCAGCACTTAAATCTGCAGATATAGCTCCGTTGCACAAGGGGGGGAGTAAAGCCTTGGCAAAAAGTTATAGGCCAGTTGCACTAACATCACACATAATAAAAGTGTTTGAAAGAGTGATTAGGAATCAAATTTCTAGTTTTATGGAAAACAATGAATTGCACAACCCAGGACAACATGGATTTAGAGCGGGAAGATCCTGTCTGTCACAGTTACTCAAACACTATGACAAAATCACAGAAGCCCTAGAAGAAAAGCAAAATGCAGATGTTGTATACACAGACTTTGCAAAGGCGTTTGACAAATGTGACCATGGGGTGATAGCTCATAAAATGAGGTCAATGGGAATAAATGGAAAAGTAGGACGCTGGATACTCAATTTCCTGTCGAACAGAACACAAAGAGTAACAATCAATCAAATAAAATCGAGTCCAAGCGATGTTAAAAGCTCTGTACCTCAAGGTACAGTCCTTACACCACTACTGTTCCTTATTCTCATATCAGATATAGAAAAAAATACACGTCACAGTTTCGTGTCGTCCTTTGCAGATGACACAAAAATCAGCATGAAAAGTACCTCTGCTGAAGACATTGAAAAACTACAAGCAGATGTCAACAAAGTTTTCGATTGGGCAGCAGAAAATAACATGATGTTTAACATTGATAAATTTCAGGTACTCAGGTACGGCAAAAATGAGGATCTGAAACATAATACAGGATACAAAACACAATCGAATCTTCCCATAGTAGAATAACAGCATGTCAAGGATTTGGGAATAATGATGTCCGACGATTTAACGTTTAGGGAGCATAACCAAGTAAATATTGTGTCAGCCAGAAAAATGATCGGATGGATTACGAGAACTTTCAAATCCAGGGATCCCATCACAATGGTTGTACTCTTCAAGTCACTAGTGTTGTCCCGTCTTGAGTACTGCTCAGTACTCACTTTCCCCTTCAGAGCAGGAGAGATTGCTGAAATAGAGGGAATACAGAGAACATATACGGCACGCATAGACGAGATTTGAGACATTTGTTTTTCCCTTCATTTTAACATTTGTCTGTAATGATGCATCACAGTGTCATTGAATAGGATAAGGCAACGACCTACTGCAGTGTAACACGGGTTAGGTTCCTCTCTACTTATCTACCTTCTACTCCCCCTCTACCCGTATTCTTACTTTTTATTCTCTACCAAGGGACTCCAAAACTTTTACCAAAACCAACTCCACACCACGTGGTCCTAAGACGATTGACCGACTTAGGATTCTACACCCAGTATGACGTGACCTAGGCTTTGAGCAAAACCCTAGAGTCGCCTCTACGCTGCCACCACCAGACCAGCAACACCGAGCAATGATCGAGGTCTGGATCGATCATGCTAATTAATCAACCTTGGGGCTTGATCCCCACTATAACCGATGACCGTGGAAACTTAAGAGTGTGAAATTAATTACACGGGAATGATTCGATGTTAGAATCGATGTTAGAATCGGCGCCCAACCCAACTGTGCCTCGTGTGGACCACGTGACCAGGACAAGTGTACACATAAAACACATGGAAATAATAAAAATGCAATTTAATAACTAATTAATTTATTAAAAGAAAAACTAAAACAAAATCTAAATATGTTCACTCCCTGTCACTTTAACACTCCCTACTTGACCTGAGTGGCAAATGAGAAGACTATCCCTATAATTAACAATAGCAACTATACCTTGGGCGACCAGCTAAAGATGTTGGGCTGGTCTTGGGGAGAGGTAAGATGTTTGACCTCTCCCAGCTGCTCTGGAGACCACACTGCTCTCTTCCTCGTCTGGCCTAGCCCAGACTAGAACATTGTATTGTTCCGCATCGCTTACCCAGTTACTTTAGCAAGGTTAAGTTATAACAATTAACCTCTGTTGTACTTAATTGATCCAGACTGGTTGAATTATTTTACTGAAATTAAATTACACAAACATCTACGGCAGAGCTGTTCCCGATCCCCAAAATGGTTAATTGAACTTTGAGAAATAATAGACATGTCAACCCTGCTGACCTATGACCGCCGGTCACTCCGCCTTACAAGTTAGATCTGATTCGTGACGTCACTGATGGTGACTTAAACTCAATAATTAGAATACTCTTGATATTGTATCCAGTACTATTATACAATACAATTTTAATGCAAAATGAATAAAGGCTAATTTCTCTAAATTACTGAATACTATAGGATGGTTCATTATACAAAATTATGAACAAAGATGCCCGCCATTTGTGACTCAGACCTGCTAATTCCCAGGGGACTGGGCGTTGTTGAGAGGTCAGGTCCCTACTCGAACTTCTGGAACCTTCTGGAATAATTCTTACAACAGCCTAGTTTGTTACAGCAGCTTGATTTGGGCGAGTCGTTTCAGCAAAGGTTTGCAATTCTTCCCATGCTGCACACACTTTCTTAATTGTTGAGGAAGAGACATTCTGTACTCTTGTTTCTGCTCTATGGTCATCCTTACATGGGTTTTCATATGTTGAGCCTTACCACTGACTTTCCTGGGGACTCATGGCGTGATATATAATAATTACTTAATGTTTAAAATGCAAAAAATCACCACAAAAGCGGAATTTGTTATAGGTGCGATTGTCACTAAGCAGGCAGCTGTAGTAAACTGAGGCAGGTTGGCCGCAGTGACTGGGAACCACGCGCTCGGTCGACCCGAACGTGTACCAACAAATAGCGAAAGTCGACGACACCATCGGATGTCGAGTCTCATTTTTCGATGAAATTTACGTCATAACTCGAAATTATCGTAAGTAGGGGCAATCATATGTCGAGGTGCAACTGTACACATGGAAAATACTGGAGGGCCAGGTCCCAATTCTACACAGTAAGATGATAACGTACTGAAGTGAACGATATGGAAGAAAATGCAAGATTGAACCAGTGAAGAGCAGAGGTGCCATAGGCACAATCAGAGAGCACTGTATAAACATCAGAGGTCCGCGGCTGTTCAATGTCCTCCCAGCGACTATAAGAAATATTGCCAGAACAACCGTGGACATCTTCAAGAGAAAACTGGACTAGTTTTCTAAGAGAAGTTCCGGATCAGCCGGGCTGTGGTGGGTATGTGGCTTTGCGGGCCGCTCCAAGCAACAGCCTGGTGGACCAAACTCTCACAAGTCGAGCCTGGCCTCGGGCTGGGCTTGGGGAGTAGAAGAACTCCCAGAACCCCATCAAGTGGGTATCAAGCAGATGTTGGGGGGGGGGGGGGGTTCTCAGGGGTTTTAATTCGCTTTCCCTTGCCATTTTTTTTTTTCCTTCTTTTGGCGGGGGAGCTCTACCTTGGCTAACCTAGAGTGTGTGCGGTTGAACTGTTCTGATGCCCCCAGGGCTTTCTGGCAGTTGTTAGTGGTCTGGTTGCCTGCATTGACAAGGGGTTACTGGCATAGCTGACCCCAGTGCCTGGGCTTCCTGTATGGCTCATTCACCCTTCAGGCCCTGGAAATCCCTGACAGGCTTGGTTGTACTTTGGATATCTCTTCTGAGCTCGCTCTCGCCTTGTGCAAAGTTGAGGGTTGCTCGTTGCGCCTTGTGCAAAGTTGAGGGAGCTCAGGGTGATGCTCATCCATTCTGCCTCCATCATGCTGCTTGTTGGGTCGGCGACACCTACAATCCGGAGTCTTGCGGGAATTGTTCTCCTTGTTTTCCAGGTTACTAATTCCTCATCAGATATTCTGAAGGATCAGGCAGTGGTTACGTTGCATAGGCATTTCTCTGTGTTGCAACGTGCAAAATTGTATACATGTTTTAGAAACCCTGGACCTGCCCCACTTGTGTTTTAGGGACTATGATTTGGGTGCATTGTTCATTGGAAAACCCCCTTTTACTGCAGGGGATGTTTGTATCTCCCTTCCCTTTATGAGTTTGAAGTTGGTGGGGTTTCCCTTAGGGTTCGTTTCTTGGTACCCTTGGGCACCCTAGATTCGTCCTTCCCAGAGGTATTTCTTCTTCGCATTTCCCCTGCGGAGGTTTGGGAGGCCTTTGGTTCTTGCCTCCTGCGTGATCCAGCTTGTGCTTTGGCGATAGACCAGGTCTCTTTTGAGTTCGTTTCTTCTTATTGGATGTGAAACGAAGTTCAGGAATCGTCTTGGCTGGCAGACTGTCCATTGTTTTTCCTTGGTGTGCTAGTCAGGCGTACCCATACGCTTCAATACTGTAAGGTGTCTCCTGTGTTGCAGGTATTTTTTGGGAGGTTCTATGGAATTTCTCAATGAGTGCCTCTTCACTCCTGCCATTCCCCATGATGTGGATCTGGTGCAATTACACGCTCAGGTTACCGTTCTTTCGGCTGTCCTTGGTAGCTGATGACCTTTGGACTCTGGCACACTTGGCCTCTGTCATGCGGATCCTTTCCCTTCTGGACCTTTCGTCGGATTAGCTTTAGAAGGATGTGGGGGATGCTTAACAGGGTGTCTGCTGCTTGAGTCTTGATCTTCGCTGCCACGGCATTATCTACTCTGCTGAAGCTTTATGCTCCAATCCTCCAGGAGGTGGTTTTCATGTTTTTTACATCTCGTCTCACGTGTCAGCAGGCTGTGCTGGCGCTTTCTTTGGATTTGGCTGTGGACAGTGTGGTTCAGTTTTTGTTGGCGGATTCCACTTGTTGCCATTGTTGGGTCGACATTCAGATGCGGGGGTTTTGGAGGTCAGAGTCCTGGCCGCCAGGTATCTCATGCACGTTTCGGTTCCTTCCCAGCCATGTGTGGCTTTGGGGCTCTTGTCGCAGCTGTCTGTCTCCTCTTCGTCTTGAGACTTGCAGTGCTGTTGCCCTCCGGGTAAGTCACTCCTTTCTTAACTACCCAAATCTTTGGATAGTTAGGTTCATGGAACTGATGGGGCACCCCCCACAGAAAACAAGCATTGAATGTAATGAAACGCCATTTTCTGGGTGAGCCCCGGAGGCTCCCTGACACCCTCCCTCCCTCTGGTCAGCGGTTTTCATCATTCAAGAACTGGAGTGGTGGCCTGCTTGCTTCGTTGAGTCGGCTAATGAGTGCCTGGTAATGAGCTCCCTGGTAAGAGCCATTGAGCAGGAGTGCTTGCGGCATGAATTGTTCCTTGTTGGTTTTCTTTTTAGGGGAATTATTGTAATTTTTTCGGATGTAGATTGTAATGGTTAACCAGACAGTAGGTCCGTTTTGATTTGCCTACATTTCTGGGTCTTTCCCTGGTCGATGTCAATTATGACATACAGTACTGTGCTTTAAATGTAAAGTACTCACCTAATTGTGCTTGTGGTGGTTGAGCTTTGTCTCTTTGGTCCCGCCTCTCATCTGTCAATCGACTGGTGTACAGATTCCTGAGCCTACTGGGCTCTATCATATCTACATTTGAAACTGTTTATGGAGTCAGCCTCGAACACATCACTGCCTAGTGCATTCCATTTATTAACTACTCTGACACTGAAAAAATTCTTTCTAACGTCTCTGTGGCTCATGTGAGTACTAAGTTTCCACCTGTGTCCCCTTATTCGTGTCCCACCCGTGCTGAAGAGTTTGTCTTTGTCCACCTTTTGTAGGGAGGCGGTCGGCCGAGCGGACAGCACACTGGACTTGTGATCCTGTGGTCCCGGGTTCGATCCCGGGCGCCGGCGAGAAACAATGGGCAGAGTTTCTTTCACCCTATGCCCCTGTTACCTAGCAGTAAAATAGGTACCTGGGTGTTAGTCAGCTGTCACGGGCTGCTTCCTGGGGGTGGAGGCCTGGTCGAGGACCGGGCCGCGGGGACACTAAAAAAAAAAAAAAAAAAAAAAAAAAAAAAAAAAAAAAAAAAAAAAAAAGCCTCGAAATCATCTCAAGATAACCCTGGCAATTCCCCTAAGAATTTTGTAGGTGGTTATTATGTCTCCCCTTACTCTTCTGTTTTCCAGGGTCATGAGGTTCAGCTCCTTTAGCCTTTCCTCGTAGCTCATACCTCTCGGTTCCGGGACGAGCCTGGTGGCATACCGCTGAATCTTCTCTAACTTTGTCTTGTGTTTAACTAGGTATGAACTCCAGGCTGGCCCTGCATATTCCAGGATTGTTATGACATAAGTGGTATACAGGGTCCTGAATAATTCCTTACACAAGTTTCTAAAGGCAGTTCTTATGTTGGCTCATGGGCCAATGGCTCATGAGCACTTATAAAGTGCTCATGCTCCCTGCACCTCTCTGAGTGGGACAGGTTCTGGTTCGTGGCCTCTGTAGGCCAACCCCCATCCTTCTGTTTAGTTAGTACTTACACTAACGGACGAGAACCATAGTACAGTACATATATGACGTAATGGACAATTAGAAAGTATAAATGGTTTCTATTGAATTTGGGCAAACTGGAAAACGTTTTGTATTTGTTGCAAAGACAACCTAATCTAACTTTGCTAGGCCTAATATAGTATACACATACTCTATGCTATACTAAGGCCTAGGAATATTTGTTTGTTTTTTATTTCTTTCTGACTCAACAAAGTGAATAGTTCCAAATTCTATTATCTAATTGTCTTTTATGTCAATGTTTATACTATTGTGCACAAAATATACTATCTAAACTGGATAATGTGTTGAGCAAGCATACAAAAACTCTGCGACTGATGACTCCAAGTATTATAGCACTTAATCAGTATAGATAGCTTCAGGGAGCCTCCGGGTCTCACCCAGAAACTGGCATTTCATTACATGCAACGCTGTTTTTTTATGAATGATGGTATTTATTTTAGATTGTAAATTACATAATGATTGGTGCAGTAATATTTGTGATGTTTTATTAACACTTTGGGGGTCTGGCACCTCTGCATATTTTGAACGGTGAATGTTGCAGGTCGCTCAGCAATGCAACAATTTGTTAGAATCATTTTACTTTTTCTAGGTTATTTATTGGGTTATAACTGTAAATTTGATGTCAAACTTTACAAATTAATTTCTAGAGACTAGATTTAAAAGCAAAAGTGTGTTTTTAAGAGATTATGTGCAACAGCAATGAATTTACAATTGTTTGTGAATAGCAATTGGATGATGTGTTTCAACATTATCAGAATGCAAAAGTGTTAATAAATTATCTATAACGTGTCTTTGTGTATTTGCTACTCTGTCAAGACGGATGCCTCCCATCCCTCATAAGTGGAATTTGGGGTAATGTACGTCATAATTCAACCCATCCTGTTTAGATAGTACCTATTGAGCTGATCGTCAATACTCAGAATTGGTACGGTCTTAGCTTTTAGATAGTAGTATACTGACTAGTAAGGAATTCTTGTAAAATAAATTAAGCTAAAACACAAACCTAAATATTCCCAGGCCTAGGAATATAACACAATGTATATATAGTACACATATGTACAGTATCCACTCAATTTAACGGCCTATATGGGGCTGTACCCTGGTCGTTATTTCCGGAGTTCTGGTATTTCCGAAGTTAAGATGTCGGTAATTTTTCAACTACCATTCAGGTAGGATATACTTTATACTGTATAACAAGTGGACCACACAACAAGTGAACCATATCAACAAAACACCTCCTTCCCTCCCCTCCCTCAATGTCTTCCATCCCCTCCCTCATTATCTTCTATCCCCTCCCTCATTATCTTCCATCCCCTCCCTCATTACCTTCCATCCCCACCCTCATTATCTTCCATCCCCTCCCTCATTATCTTCCATCCCCTCCCTCATTATCTTCTATCCCCTCTCATTATTTTCCATCCCCTCCTTCATTATCTTCCATCCCCTCCCTCATTATCTTCCATCCCCTCCCTCAATGTCTTCCATCCCCTCCCTCACTGTGTTCCTCATAACATGAGAACAGCAGGCGATGGAGGAAGGAGCTACTAATGGGGTCGAGGGAGCTACTATAGGGGTCGAGGCCTGGCTACTCATATCTGTCAGCGCGTGCTCGCAGATGCCAGCTGTGCATAATTCATAAATAAAACAATATTTGTTTAATTAACAAATAGGAAACTATAAAACATGTTATTGATTAATAATGTATAGTTATATACAAAAATTAACACATTTTGGTATAAATATTTTATAACTAAGATTACAAAATTTAATACAGTATGGGGCGAGAGGTTTGGCACCATCGCCTTGGTCAGCAATTCTGCCCTCCTCCTTCCTTACCACCACCCCTCTCCCTGACTCCCTCAACACCACCACCCCTCTCCCTGACTCCCTCAACACCACCACCCCTCTCCCTGACTCCCTCAACACCACCACCCCTCTCCCTGACTCCCTCAACACCACCACCCCTCTCCCTGACTCCCTCAACACCACCACCCCTCTCCCTGACTCCCTCAACACCACCACCCCTCTCCCTGACTCCCTCAACACCACCACCCCTCTCCCTGACTCCCTCAACACCACCACCCCTCTCCCTGCCTCTCTCAACACCACCACCCCTCTCCCTGCCTCCCTCAACACCACCACCCCTCTCCCTGCCTCCCTCAACACCACCACCACCCCTCTCCCTGCCTCCCTCAACACCACCACCACCCCTCTCCCTGCCTCCCTCAACACCACCACCACCCCTCTCCCTGCCTCCCTCAACACCACCACCACCCCTCTCCCTGCCTCCCTCAACACCACCACCCCTCTCCCTCCCTCCCTCAACACCACCACCACCCCTCTCCCTGCCTCCCTCAACACCACCACCCCTCTCCCTGCCTCCCTCAACACCACCCCCTCTCCCTGCCTCCCTCACCACCAGCCCTCTCACTGCCTCCCTCACCACCACCCCTCTCCCTACCTCCCTCAACACCACCCCTCTCCCTACCTCCCTCAACACCACCCCTCTCCCTGCCTCCCTCACCACACCACCACTCCTCTCCCTGCCTCCCTCAACACCACCACCACCCCTCTCCCTGCCTCCCTCAACACCACCACCACCCCTCTCCCTGCCTCCCTCAACACCACCACCCCTCTCCCTGCCTCCCTCAACACACCACCACTCCTCTCCCTGCCTCCCTCAACACCACCACCATCCCTCTCCCTGCCTCCCTCAACACACCACCATCCCTCTCCCTGCCTCCCTCAACACACCACCACCCCTCTCCCTGCCTCCCTCAACACACCATCACCCCTCTCCCTGCCTCCCTCAACACACCACCATCCCTCTCCCTGCCTCCCTCAACACACCACCACTCCTCTCCCTGCCTCCCTCAACACACCACCACCCCTCTCCCTGCCTCCCTCAACACACCACCACCCCTCTCCCTGCCTCACTACCACCACCAATACTCCCTACCACCCTCACCACCACCCCCAACACTCTCCCTGCCTCTCCCCCTCAATGCCTCCCTCCATCAATCACTGCCTCCCATCCCTCTCGCAAGGCCTTGGAGGTCGGTGGCCTGTTGCCACGTGAGGGGCCGCCGATGCCAAAACAAACTCCATAGCGACCTTCGGTAATATCGACCGCCAGACTGGTATATGAGGGTCCAGATACCGATCTCCCAAACCGGTCGTTATTACCGGCAGATTGGTATAAAAGAGGCCATTAAATTGAGTGGATACTGTACTATATTAGGCCTCAGATATTGTAGATTAGGCCTAGGGAGGTTAGGATAGGTTAGTTTGTCAAAGCAACACAAGTAAAAAAAATAATAGTTTTCCGGTTTTTCCATCTCAGTAGTCCTGATTTCTATGTTCTAATTTCATTTTATGTCAGTATATATACTCATCATTACTATAAGTACTACCAAAACAGGAGGAAGGCTGCATAATTATAAAAAAGTGTATGGTAAAGTATGGATAAATGCAGATATCGGCTGTTTATAAATTAATATGGCCCAATATCTGGCCGATTGTGTTACTGTTTACTTTCTACTTTTGAGTAAAAAATCAAAATACATTGTTTATAAATGGAATTGTTAAAAAAAATTCTTGGTAGTGGTTACTTTAATTAATGTGTTCTCAACTGTTGGGTCACAATGATTGGAACTGATCACCACCGAGTCAGTCAAGTTTTAATTATCTAGAGAACTCTGACGAAATGGACACAATGTAAATACAGTACTGTATTATGCTCAGTGTGTGGCAGGAGGTCACAGGACTTTTGAGTATTTAGAAAATATGGCAAATAGCTCAAAAAAGGCTGGGACCCACTGCTTTAAACATTTGTCATTTGTCTAACAAATATACAGTTTGTGAATAACAATGAAGAGTTTCTGGTAATAGAATAAGTAAAAATGAACATGATTTATTTCACAGGAGGGAGTATTCATCAATAAATCACTTCTGACCCTTGGAAAAGTCATCACTGCCCTTTCAGAAAGTGAAGGACGACGAAGACAATTCATTCCTTACAGGGAGTCGGTTTTGACTTACTTATTGAAGGTAACTGTTATGTATATTTGTATCCTTAATACGTCTGCAAAATTGATATAATGTTGCATGTTTTGTATCTCCACTTATATGAATTGGGTGTATTATAGTATATCAATATTTATTTGAAACTTTATTTGATCATTGCTAATTTGGTGGCATGGACAATTGTTATAAAATGTAAAATGATAGTGTTGTTTGATCACCCAAATCACTTAACCCTTTCATTGCGCAACTGTTAAATAACATCCCCCGTAGTCATTTGACTTTGTTGTTTTGGCATTGTTAACTAGCATCCGGGAATCACACAATTCCAATTGAAAAGTTTCTACCTCGTGTGGTTCAGCTGTAGTGGCCTGGAGAATCTGTATATGATTTGCATCTATATATGATTTAGTTTTTTAGTATTAACAAGTGGCATTGATATGTTAAATGTGGTATTAAATATAGAAATTTGAAAATATAACTATGTATTGAAATGCAAGTATAATACAGAATATATATTTATGAATAAATATGCTCTATGCTGTTCTCTGGAATTCTTATTGTCTGGTTCTCTGAAGATCACATTTTGTACAAACACACTTTGGAACTTTTCATTTAATGTTTCACACATTTCTTTTTCGTTTTCCGTGTATCTGTCCCCCATTTTTAACCTCTGAATATTATCTTTTACCTGCAGCATGCTTTTAATGAATTTATAGAAAAGTCCTGGATCTGATTTACATTTGTCTGCTATAGCGTTCTCAAAGTTCCTCTCTGCCTCTCTCCTTACTAATGTGTAGTTGTTTCTCACATCTTTGTATGGCTGATATGTTTGGGAGTTTGGCCTTTTCCTATATTGATTCCATTTCTGGGGGGAGCCCCGTCGGCTCCCCGGAGCTATCCCAGGCTGATATGCTAATGTCAGACTTTGGCATCAGTCATGTGTATGGAGTTCTTAGGCCTACCGGGGACCACGGCCAGAACCGGGCCCCCTCAGAGAGGCAAGGGGAGCAATGGCCTATAGAAGCCCCCGTGTAGTTGGAAGCATTCTATGTCTGCCATCGACCGGAACAGGCACCCAGAAAGGTAAGCGCCCCAAAACAAACCCCTATTCTGGTTAAAATTGCTACCTAAAACCGAACTAGTGGATAGAACTCCCCAACCGAAAACAAGCAAACTAGTGTGACGTCACACACTGCCGTGCCGCTGTCTGCGCAGCTCCCCCCTCCCCGGGAGGGGGAAGGGGGAGCCCCAGACCCCCCGCGCCGGCTACCCACACCTCAGTTCTTGAGGCTGATGCTATAGGCGATGGTCGTGTGCTCTGGCTCCGGTGTCGCTACTGCACTGTGCTTTGCGTGTGGTGTTAGTTTTGTGGGTGCGAGAGCCAGGAGTTATCTTCAGTACTCGGGCTGCATGCGCCTAGGGCTGCCTTCCCTAGGTGCCCTGTAAGTACTGCCCTTGGGGCTTGGGGCCACCTTCCACAGGCTCCTCGGGGTCTGCCTCTGCTGGTCCGTTTTACCTTTCGGTTTTTCGGCCGCCAGTTGGGCTCTTGGGTGTTCTGTTCTCCCTTGTTACCGGCAGGTAAGAGGCAGTTTGCACTGGTAGGGGCGCAGGGTGCTGCTCAGCTTGTATTTCCCGACATCGCGGCCGGCTCTGTTCCTTGGGGTTCGCTGTCCTCTTGCGGGGTTTTTTTTTTCTTTTTGTTTTTGCCTGGTGGGGGGTTCTGTCATTTTATTCAGTTTGTTTTGCCCTTCCACTGTTCTCCTCGGTGGCGCCCCCTGCTAGGTCCCCGTGAGTGTACACGTCCCTGGGGTTCAGCTTTAGAAGTTTGCTTGGTAGTTTTGGGCGCCGGTTTGCAGCACCCTGCCTGGGACTACCTGAGCGCGAGTCCTCTTAAAGTAAACGCTCAGGACCCTGGGAATCCCCTAGGGGGCGCGTGGGTCCGATGGATGTGACCCCGGAGTCCCCACTCGCTGTGTGCGAGTTTGAGGGTTGCTCGGTCCCCTTGTCTCAGGGTGACCCTCATTGTTTTTGCCTCTGCCACGCTGCCTGTTGGGTCGGTGATACTTTCGACCCTGAGTCTTGTGAGTGTTGCTGCTTGCTTGTGACTCAATTTACCCAATCCTCTGATGATTCTATTCGGGTACAGGCGGCACGTGCGTTGCAGTCTAGGTTTCGTCTGTTGCAACGCGCTCGGTTGGTTGCTTCCCCGGATGCCCCGGGGCTGCCCCGCTTTGCTTTTCGAGACCCGGACTTGGGGGTGGGGGTCGCTTCGATCCTGGTTCAGTCCGCACCTCCTCGTCCTTCCCCTTCTGTTCGTTCTGGTCCCCCGCCCCTGCTTCCGGCCCCGAAGCGTCTGAGGGTTTCGGGGTCGGAGCAGGGGTTACTTGATCTCGAGACTCGGGCAGCTTCGGGGGTTGCCCCTTCCGGGGGGGCGGCAGAGGCATTCGAGTCTTGTCTCCCGGCCGAAGCTTCAGGGTCTGACCAGTGGGCCCCCCTTCCTCCAGGTTTTCCGGCTGCTCCGTCCTTGTCTTGTGGGGTCGGGGCTTGGGGAGAGGACTCGGCCTCGGGTCCTGTGGTGACGGACCTCGAGGCTGGGGAGGGGCTGACTTGGGAGCCTTGGGCCCCGCTGGTCCCCGCCTGGGTTTTTCTTCCCACTGAGCGGGGCTTATTGTTACAAGGAGTGGGGTTTTCTTTTCCCCCCTCTGCGTACGAGTTGGATTTGGTGTCGGCCCCTCCCCGGGTTCGGTTCCGTGTTCCCCCGGGTACGTCGGTTCCGTCCTTCCGGAGGTTTTCGGCTTATCGCATCCAACCTGGTGTGGTGCGAGCGGCCTTTGCAGCTTACCTCCTGCGTGACCCGGATTATGCCTCGGAAATGGATCCGTCCACGTTCAGGTTTGGGACTTCGTTCCCTTTCTGGCTCCGTTACGAGGTTCCGGAGTCGTCCTGGCTAGCAGACTGCCCCTTGTTTGGTCTGGATTCCTGGCATTCCTTCTGTCGTTCCCGCACGCTGGAGTGGCGGGAAGCTTCCACGGTGCTTCAGGTTTTCCTGGGGGGTGAACTTGAGTACCTGAATGAGTGCTTGTTTGCCCCTGCCCTTCCCCGCGATGTGGGCGTTATTCAGCTCCATGTGCAGGTTCCCTCCCTTTCGGCGGCGCTCGTGGCGGAGGACTTGCGCGCCCGGGGCCTTTTGTGTTCGGCCTTGCGGTTCTTTTCCCTCCTGGAGCTGTCTTCGGATTGGCTCGTGGAGGATGTGGGGACGCTTGGGTCCGTCCCGGGGTCCGGCACCTTGTCCTCGGCTGCGCGTTCGTCGGCTGCCTTGTTGAAGCTGTTCACGCCGATTTTGCGGGATGCGGTTTCCCTGTTCTATGCTTCCCGTCTCGCGTGTCGGCAGGCGGTGCTGGGTTCCTCCGTGGAATCTGCTTGGGCTCTGGCTCTTAGGCGTTCTTCACCTTTTTGTCCTCTCCTGTTTGGGGAGTCGGCCGTGGCGCAGTTTATTCAGGCTGCGTCAGCGGCTTGTCATCCGATGTCGGACTTGTTGGTTTTCCGGGGGTCCCGGGGCCGGTCTTCCCGGAAAGGTCGTGCCAGGGCTCGGGGTTCCTCTCGTCGTGGTAGGCCTCTGGTGTCAGGTTTGGGGTTGGCTCCTCCTGCGGACCCTCCCTCGTCTGGTCAGCGCGGTGTTCGCGCTGTGCGGGGTTCTGGGTCTCGTAAGGGTCGCCGGCCCTTTCGCGGTTTGCCCCCTTGACGGGGCGATGGGGGAGCGGCTTGCGCTGTTCGCCCGCGCCTGGTCCCACGATTCGTGGGCCTTTCGGGTCGTGTCTCGCGGCCTGCGGTGGCGTTGGGTGGCGTTGGGTGGCCCCTCCCCCCTTTGGGGGGTCGGGGCTGGCAGGGCAGGCTTCTTCCCCTGCGCTCTGTCGAGTCGTCTTGGAGTGGGTACGCTTGGGCGTCGTCGAAACGACGTTGTCCCTCAGATGGGTTTCCCGTCTGTTTCCGGTTCCGAAACGGGACTGCGCGGACCTGCGGTTCATTCTGGACTTGTCCCGTCTGAACCCCTGGGTTCATTGCCCCTCCTTTCGGATGACTACGCTGTCTCAGGTTCGGCTCCTCTTGGAGCCGGGAGCTTGGATGGTGTCCCTGGACCTCCGGGACGCTTATTGGCATGTCCCGATTCATCCGCGGTTCAGGGACTGGCTCGGTTTTGTAGTGGGGCGTCTGAGTTACCGCTTTCGTTGTCTCCCGTTCGGGTTGAGCCTGGCACCTCGCGTGTTCACACGCCTTACACGGGTTGTGGTGGCTCGTTTGCGTCTCCTAGGTGTTCGGGTGTTGGTCTACCTCGACGACTGGCTGGTTTGGGCTCCCAGCCAGTCAGCTTGCTTGCTAGCCAGGGATTTGGTTCTTTCCCAGCTCGCCGGGTTCGGGTTCTTGGTGAACTGGAGGAAGTCCCATCTGGTTCCCTCTCAGGTTCGGACTTGGCTGGGTCTCGTGTGGGACTCTCGAACCGCCTCCTTGTCTCTCCCTCCGGAGTCTCTCCTGCGGCTGCGGTCCCGCCTTCGTCTGTTTCTGGAGGGCCCTCGGGTCACCCGGCGGTTGCTCGAGGGGCTGTGCGGGAGCCTGAACTTCGCGATGGTGGTCTACCCGCCGGGTCGGGTTTGGCTTCGACGGCTGTTCTGGTTCCTTCGGGGTTCCCCCTTCCGCCTCTCTCGCGATCGCAGAGTTCGACCCCCGGGGGACTTGCGTCGGTTGCTGCGTCACCGGCTTCCTCTTCGGGTTTTTCGGGGTTCAGTGCCTTGGCGCCTACCCGAGCCCTCGCTCGATGTGTACACGGATGCGTCGTCTCTCGGCTGGGGTTTTGTGACCAGTGCTCACCAGGCCGGCCAGGGGCGTTGGGATCCGTCCTTCCGTCGAGCTCACAGTACGGTGCGGGAGTTCGCGGCAGTGTGGTTTGCTCTGGGGAGGATTCGGGTGGCCCGCGGATCGACGATTCGGCTCCATTCGGACTGCTCTCCGGTGGTTCATTGCCTGAACCGCGGGGGTTCGATGCGGTCCTTGTCTCTGTGGGGTTGGTCGCTTCGGGTGACTCGTCTGCTGAGTTCTCGGGGTTTGGCTCTCCTGGCGGTTCATGTACGGGGCGTGTCCAACGTCTTGGCCGACGCCCTGTCTCGCTTCATTCCCCTCTCCACGGAGTGGACGGTCGACGACGAGTCCTTCCGTTGGCTTTGCCAGACGTTCGGGCACCCCGAAGTGGACCTCTTCGCGTCGGCGTGGTCGCGGCATCTTCCCGTTTATGCGGCGCCCTTCCCCGATTGCGAGGCCGTCGGGGTCGATGCCTTTCGGCTAGACTGGTCGAGGTGGGGGTTCCTGTACCTCTTTCCCCCGGCTCGGCTGTTGCTCCAGGTCCTGACTCGCTTAGAGACTTACCGGGGGAGAGTTGTCCTTCTGGCCCCTTGGTGGCCCAGCCTTGGTTTCAGGCGCTGGTTGCTCGGTGTCCGAACCCGAGGGTTTTCCCGCGGCTCTGCCTCTTTCAGCAGATCGGGCCGGTACGTCACGTAGCTGGTTCGATCTTCTCCTCGAGTCTTCGCGTATGGTTTTTTTGACTCGAGTCTATCATCATCTCTATGGTGATCAGGTGGCCTACTTGTTGGTGTCCCACCTGAGGGCTTCTTCTCGGCGGCAGTATGAAGTTTCCTGGCGGTCCTTCCGTTTCTTTTTGCGTCTTCGTCGTGTTAGCTCCTTGTCTGTTCGGGTGGTCTTGTCCTTCCTCTCGTGGTTGTTTTAGGACCGTCATCTTATGCCTAACACTGTTGCTTCGTATCGTGCGGCGCTGGCGGAGCCGCTTCAGCTTGCTTTCGGTATCGATGTTACGTCTGCGCCGTTTCGCAAGCTGTCTCATGCATTGTTTCACCTCCGGCCTGCTCATGCGTCGCCTGAGCCGTCCTGGTCTTTGGACAGAGTGCTCGCTTTCCTTTCATCTCCTCGTTTCGTTGTGGCCCCTTCGGTCCAGGATTGTTTTTCCAAGGCACTTTTCTTGTTGGCTTTGGCCTCTGGGGGTCGGGTAGGGGAGCTTCATGCTCTCCTCCGGTGCAGGGGTTTCTGCTCTTTTGGTCGTGGTGATAGTTTTGTTCGTTTGCAGCCGTCTCCTTCTTTTCTGGCGAAGAATGAGACTGCTGCGTTCCGGAGGGGTCCATGGGTGGTTGATGCTTGGTTGGTCAGGCCGGGGGTGCATCATGTTTTGTGTCCGGTTGCGGCGCTTTGCCGTTATTTGCGCGCCACAGCTTCTGTGTCCGGGGACGCGCTGTGGGTTGATCCGGTTTCCCTTCTTCCCTGTTCGCGGGTTCGGGTCTCTCAGGTCGTCCGCAGGGTTATTAGGTCCAGCCAGCCTGCGGTCTATCCCCGTGCCCATGACGTTCGTAAGTTCGCGGCTCTTGCTGCCGTCTTTGGGAATATGTCTTGGTCTGATATTCGGGCGCGGGGATTTTGGCGGTCGAACAGGGTCCTGGCTGCTCGTTACCTTGTGAATGTCCCTGGGCCTCGTCGGGCCTGTGTTGCTTTGGGTCGGCGGTTGCAGCCAGTTGTCTCGGCTTCGAGTTGAGGGGTGAGCGACGACCGCCTCCCGGGTAAGTCCCTCTTTTTCTGTCTGTGGGTAGTTAGCTCCGGGGAGCCGACGGGGCTCCCCCCAGAAAACCAGCGTTGAATGTAATGAAACGCCATTTTCTGGGTGAGTCCCGGAGGCTCCCCGGCATCCCTCCCTCCCTCCGGTCGGCGGTTTTTCGCGTTTTTGACATCCAGCCTCAAGAACTGAGGTGTGGGTAGCCGGCGCGGGGGGTCTGGGGCTCCCCCTTCCCCCTCCCGGGGAGGGGGGAGCTGCGCAGACAGCGGCACGGCAGTGTGTGACGTCACACTAGTTTGCTTGTTTTCGGTTGGGGAGTTCTATCCACTAGTTCGGTTTTAGGTAGCAATTTTAACCAGAATAGGGGTTTGTTTTGGGGCGCTTACCTTTCTGGGTGCCTGTTCCGGTCGATGGCAGACATAGAATGCTTCCAACTACACGGGGGCTTCTATAGGCCATTGCTCCCCTTGCCTCTCTGAGGGGGCCCGGTTCTGGCCGTGGTCCCCGGTAGGCCTAAGAACTCCATACACATGACTGATGCCAAAGTCTGACATTAGCATATCAGCCTGGGATAGCTCCGGGGAGCCTCCGGGGCTCACCCAGAAAATGGCGTTTCATTACATTCAACGCTGGTTTTTTGTGTCTTTTGGTCTCTGGTCCTCTCGCAATTTCTGTCGAACCAATCCTGTTTCCTAGTTCTGCATCTCTGGTTTGGTATAAATTTTGTTGTCTTTATCATATATTTCACAAAACTTTACATACATCTCATTTACCTCATGTCCTAACAGCAAGTCTTTCCAGTCAAATTCCATAAAGAAATGTCTGAGTTCCCCATAATGACCTCTTCTGAAATCAGACTTTTCAACTGCTTCAACCTCATTTTCTTCCAGATTATAACACATTGCATACTTTATTCCCAATAAGACATGGTCACTTTTATCGTGTGAGTGTGAGGGAGTGTGTGTGTGAGTGAGCGAGTGTGTGTATGTGTGTACTCACCTAGTTGTACTCACCTAGTTGTGTTTGCGGTGGTTGAGCTCTGGCTCTTTGATCCTGCCTCTCAACCGTCAATCAACAGGTGTACAGATTCCTGAGCCTATTGGGCTCTATCATATTTACACTTGAAACTGTGTATGGAGTCAGCCTCCACCACATCACTTCCTAATGCATTCCATTTGTCAACCACTCTGACACTAAAAAAGTTCTTTCTAATATCTCTAACGTGTGTGTGTTTGTGTATTTTACCTAAGTGTAATTACCTAAGTGTAGTTACAGGATGAGAGCTACGCTTGTGGTGTCCCATCTTCCCAGCACTCTTTGTTATATAACGCTTTGAAACTACTGACGGTCTTGGCCTCCACCACCTTCTCCCCTAACTTGTTCCAACCGTCTACCACTCTGTTTGCGAAAGTGAATTTTCTTATATTTCTTCAGCATCTGTGTTTAGCTAGTTTAAATCTATGACCTCTTGTTCTTGAAGTTCCAGGTCTCAGGAAATCTACCCTATCGATTTTATCAATTCCTGTTACAATATATTTTTTGTATGTAGTGATCATATCACCTCTTTTTCTTCTGTCTTCTAGTTTTGGCATATTTAATGCCTCTAACCTCTTCTCGTAGCTCTTGCCCTTCAGTTCTGGGAGCCACTTAGTAGCATGTCTTTGCACCTTTTCCAGTTTGTTGATGTTCTTAAGATATGGGCACCACACAACTGCTGCATATTCTAGGTTTAGCCTAACAAAAGTCATGAACAATTTCTTTAGAATATCGCCATCCATGTATTTAAAAGCAATTCTGATGTTAGAAAGCGTGGCATAGGCTCCTTGCACAATATTCTTACTGTGGTCCTCAGGTGATAGTTTTCTATCTAGAACAACCCCTAGATCTCTTTCTTTATCAGAATTCTTTAAAGTTTTCTCACATAATATATAGGTTATGTGGGGTCTATGTTCTCCTATTCCACATTCCATAACATGGCATTTATTAACATTAAATTCCATTTGCCAAGTGGTGCTCCATATACTTACTTTGTCCAGGTCATATTGAAGGGCATGACAATCATCTAAGTTTCTTATCCTTCCTATTATCTTAGCATTATCAGCAAACATGTTCATATAATTCTGTATACCAACTGGTAGATCATTTATGTAGACAATAAACATCATTGGTGCAAGAACTGAGCCCTGTGGTATTCCACTTGACATTTCTCCAGTCCAATACATTGTCTCTGATTACTGCCCTCATTTTTCTTTCAGTCAGAAAGTTTTTCATCCATGTTAGAAGCTTACCTGTCACCCCTCCAATATTTTCCAGTTTCCAGAACAACCTCTTATGTGGAACTCTGTCAAAAGCCTTTTTTAGGTCCAGATAGATGCAGTCAACCCAACCATCTCTTTCCTGTAATATCTCTGTTGCTCGATCATAGAAACTGAGTAAATTCAATACACAGGATCTTCCAGATCGAAAACCATACTGTCTGTCTGATATTATATCATTTCTCTCCAGGTGTTCTACCCATTTAGTTTTTATTAGTTTTTCCAATACTTTCACTATTACACTTGTCAATGATACAGGTCTATAATTGAGGGGGTCTTCCCTGCTGCCACTTTTGTAGATTGGAACTATGTTAGCCTGTTTCCACACGTCTGCTACGATTCCTGTACACAGGGATGCCTGAAAGATCAGGTGAAGTGGGATGCTGAGCTCAGATGCACATTCTCTCAGAACCCATGGTGAAACTCCATCTGGGCCAGCTGCTTTGTTCTTATTTAGCTCCTTTAGCATATTTTCCACTTCATCTCTAGACACCTCTATCCGCTCTATGTTGTTCTCTGGAATTCTTATTGTGTCTGGTTCTCTGAAGATTTCATTTTGTACAAACACACTTTGGAACTTTTCATTTAATGCTTCACACATTTCATTTTCATTTTCCGTGAATCTGTTTCCCATTTTCAACCTCTGGATATTATCCTTTACCTGCAATTTGTTGTTTATGAATTTGTAGAATAGACCTGGTTCTGTTTTACATTTATCCGCTATCCCTTTTTCAAAATTTCTTTCTTCCTCTCTCCTTATTGCCGTAAAGTTATTTTTCGCATCTTTGTATCGCCGGTATGTTTGGGGGTTTGGCCTCTTCCTATACTGATTCCATTTTTGTGTCTTTTGGTCTCTGGCCCTCTCACAATTTCTGTTGAACCAATCCTGTTTTCTGGCCCTGCATCTCTATTTTGGTATGAATGTTTGTGTGCCTTTCTCATATATTTAAAAAAATTTGGCATACATTTCATTTACTTCCCTGCCTAGCAACAAGTCTGTCCAATTACACTCATTAAAAAATTTTGAAGTTCCCCATAGTGACCTCTCCTTAAATCGAGTTTATCAACTGTATCAATGTCCCCATTTTCTTCTAGATGATATCTTAAAGTATAATCAATATCTAACAGGACGTGATCACTCTTTCCCAAGGGAGGAAGGTACTCGATGTCAAATATATCTTCTTCTTTCCTGGTGAATACTAGATCCAGTACTGACGGTACATCTCCTTCCCTCATTCTTTTGGCCTGCTTTATGTGTTGATACCAGAATGTCTCCAGAATGAGGTTCACAAATCTGCATGTCCAAAAGTCCTCCGTTCTTGCTTCATAGGCCTCCCAGTCTATTGCTTTAAAGTTGAAATCCCTCAGTTTCAACAGTCGTGATTTATCCTTATCTGCTTGTACAATAATCTCTCTCATGACCATTATAAGGCCCTCTCATTTGTCATCCAGTTCTTCCTTTGTCCATGTGTTGCTTGCTGGTAGGCTGTAGGCATTTAAAATTATCAGCTTATCATTCTGATTCCAGATCTGCAATGCCATTATGTCAATATCTCGAGGCTTTTCAAATATTAACTCTTACCTTCAGGTGTTTTTTCACCAGTACAGCCACTCCTCCTCCCTTCCTAGTTTTCCTGTCACGTCTCCAAACTGAATAGCCTCTTGGGAATATGACTTTATTTATTAAATTTCCTTCAAGTGTGTAATTACCTAAGTGTAGTTACAGGATGAGAGCTACGCTCGTGGTGTCCCGTCTTCCCAGCACTCTTTGTCATATAACGCTTTGAAACTACTGACGGTCTTGGCCTCCACCACCTTCTCACTTAACTTGTTCCAACCGTCTACCACTCTATTTGCGAAGGTGAATTTTCTTATATTTCTTCGGCATCTGTGTTTAGCTAGTTTAAATCTATGACCTCTTGTTCTTGAAATTCCAGGTCTCAGGAAGTCTTCCCTGTCGATTTTATCAATTCCTGTTACTATTTTGTATGTAGTGATCATATCACCTCTTTTTCTTCTGTCTTCTAGTTTTGGCATATTTAATGCTTCTAACCTCTCCTCGTAGCTCTTGCCCTTCAGTTCTGGGAGCCACTTAGTAGCATGTCTTTGCACCTTTTCCAGTTTGTTGATGTGCTTCTTAAGATATGGGCACCACACAACAGCTGCATATTCTAGCTTTGGCCTAACAAAAGTCATGAACAATTTCTTTAGTATATCGCCATCCATGTATTTAAATGCAATTCTGAAGTTAGAAAGCATAGCATAGGCTCCTTACACAATATTCTTTATGTGGTCCTCAGGTGATAGTTTTCTATCTAGAACCACTCCTAGATCTCTTTCTTTATCAGAATTCTTTAAAGATTTCTCACATAATATATAGGTTGTGTGGGGTCTATGTTCTCCTATTCCACATTCCATAACATGACATTTATTAACATTAAATTCCATTTGCCAAGTGGTGCTCCATATACTTATTTTGTCCAGGTCTTCTTGAAGGGCATGACAGTCATCTAAATTTCTTATCCTTCCTATTATCTTAGCATCATCAGCAAACATGTTCATATAATTCTGTATACCAACTGGTAGATCATTTATGTACACAATAAACATCACTGGTGCAAGAACTGAACCCTGTGGTACTCCACTTGTGACATTTCTCCATTCCGATACATTGCCTCTGATTACTGCCCTCATTTTTCTATCAGTCAGAAAATTTTTCATCCATGATAGAAGCTTACCTGTCACCCCTCCAATATTTTCCAGTTTCCAGAACAACCTCTTATGTGGAACTCTGTCGAAAGCCTTTTTTAGGTCCAGATAGATGCAGTCAACCCAACCATCTCTTTCCTGTAATATCTCTGTGGCTCGATCATAGAAACTGAGTAAATTCGATACACAGGATCTTCCAGATCGAAAACCATACTGTCTGTCTGATATTATATCATTTCTCTCTAGGTGTTCTACCCATTTAGTTTTGATTAGTTTTTCCAATACTTTCACTATTACACTTGTCAATGATACAGGTCTATAATTGAGGGGGTCTTCCCTGCTGCCACTTTTGTAGATTGGAACTATGTTAGCCTGTTTCCACCCGTCTGCTACGATTCCTGTACACAGGGATGCCTGAAAGATCAGGTGAAGTGGAATGCTGAGCTCAGATGCACATTCTCTCAGAACCCATGGTGAAACGCCATCTGGGCCAGCTGCTTTGTTCTTACCGAGCTCCTTGAGCATTTTTTCCACTTCGTCTCTAGACACCTCTATGTGTTCTATGTTGTTCTCTGGAATTCTTATTGTATCTGGTTCCCTAAAGATTTCATTTTGTACAAACACACTTTGGAACTTTTCGTTTAGTGTTTCACACATTTCCTTTTCATCTTCCGTGAATCTATTTCCCATTTTCAACCTCTGAATATTATCCTTTACCTGCAATTTGTTGTTTATGAATTTATAGAATAGACCTGGTTCTGTTTTACATTTGTCCGCAATCCCTTTTTCAAAATTTCTTTCTGCCTCTCTCCTCACTGCCGTGTAGTTGTTTCTCGCATCTTTGTATCGCTGGTATGTTTGGGGGTTCGGCCTCTTCCTGTATTGATTCCATTTTTGTGTCTTTCGGTCTCTAGCCCTCTCGCAATTTCTATTGAACCAATCCTGTTTCCTAGTTCTGCATCTCTGTTTTGGTATAAATTTTTTTGTGCCTTTATCATATATTTCACAAAACTTGCCATACATCTCATTCACTTCCTTGCCTAGCATCAAGTCTGTCCAATTATACTCACTAAAAAAATTTCTAAGGTCACCATAATGTCCTCTCCTGAAGTCTGGTTTTTCAACTGCTTCAACCTCCTTATTTTCTTCCAGGTTATAACGCATTGCATACTTTATTCCCAAAAAGACATGGTCACTTTTACCCAAGGGAGGAAGGTACTGAATGTCAAATATCTCTTCCTCCTTCCTGGTAAATATCAAATCTAGCATGGAGGGAACGTCCCCTTCCCTCATCCTCGTAGCTTGTTTAACATGTTGATACAAGAATGTTTCCAGGATGAGGTCTACAAATTTACAGGTCCAAAAATCTTCTGTTTTAGCTTCATATGCTTCCCAGTCTATGGATTTCAAGTTGAAGTCACCGACTATCAACAGTCGTGATCTATCGTTATCCGCTCTCGCTATAATCTCTCTCATTATTGTTATAAGACCTTCACGTTTACTATCTAGCTCCTCCTTTGACCATGTGCTGCTTGGCGGTGGACTATATGCATTTATCATCATTAGTTTATCATCCTCATAGCAGATCTCTAGTGCTATTATGTCAACTTCTTGTGGATTGGCAGTCATTATTTCCTTCACCTTTAGGTGTTCTTTTACCAGCACAGCAACGCCACCGCCTTTCCTAATTTTTCTGTCCCGTCTCCAAATTGAGTAGCCCCTTGGGAATATGACCTCATTTAAAATTACATCTTCAAGTTTTGTCTCCGTGAGTGCAACAATGTCTGGTGTCTGCAGCTGTATTACATCACTTAACTCCAGTATCTTCGATCTCACTCCATCTATGTTGGTGTATGCAATCTTCAGGAACTTGTTCCCCCTCTCCTTATTCTTCACTCCCCCTCTCTCTATTGATTTTGTTGGTTTGCCTTTATGTACCACTTTACTGGTTTGCCTACCCCTATCACTTTGTAGAAAAAAGAATTTATTTCTTCTTCATTCCTGCTCTCATTTAAATGTTTTGCCTTGGCGAGGTTCAGTTTCAGCTTCTCTCTATCTTCTTTTGAAAGATCTCGTCTTAACGACCACCCTTTCCCATCCTCATCCCTTTGCAATTTTCTAGCATTCCTTAGTACTTCTTCCATCTGTTTGGCACCGTTTAGGGTGATCCTCAAAGGTCGATCTTTCCCTTTTACGTACCTGCCTATTCTCCTGTAGTCGCACACATTCTCTCTGTTTGTAAGACCTTCCACGAGGCCAACAATTTTATCTACTACTTTAGCTTCTTCTACAGCTCTTTCTGACCTAGATGTTATCGCCTTTTCTTTGCAGCCAAAAATGATCAGGGACTTACTCCGATCAACTGTGTTTTGCACCAACTTCGGGTTAGATGCCAATTCTTTCCTCACTTCTAGCCTAATGTTTGTTTTATCTTGGTTGCTGCAGTGTTTGACTTCCTTTACTGCTTCTTCTATTTTTTCCTTCTCCTTGGCCACTTGTGCATAAGTGAGTTGCATATCTTTCTTGCACTGTTCTATTCCCTGTGTAACTTCCTCCATCTGTGCTGACAAAAGCTGTTTCTCCTGTTGAATTTCCTTGCCTAACCTATTGTAGTCATTTATGTTTAAATTTACTTTAACTTCTTCCAAAGCTATTTTTAAGAGTTTATTTTCTTCTTCCATGGCTTTGCAATTTGTTTCCAATTGATTCTTATCCTTGCGCAAGTCTTTCACTAAACCCTCAAGACATAAAACTTTGCTATTCAAATGGTCATTACTTTCTTTCAATTTACTAATTATTTCTACATGAGAGTTCACTATAGTATCTAAATTTACCAACTTGTTATGTAGACTACTAATATCAATGCTTTCTTCATTGAATCCCTCAAAATCAAGCTCTGTTTTGTTTTTCCCCTTGCCAGTGGCCATCTTGAATGTTCTTCTCTGCACTGTAAACACTAGGGCAACTTTTTCTCATCCGATTTTTCACTTCCCTTAGCACTTTCCTGTTATCTCACCTATTTTTCAAGAGCACTATACCTTTATGTTCTCTGGGACACCACTCACTACCATCAACCTGTACTACAATACTTAGGATTGTTGAAATATGCTGGAGCTCCTCTGCTGCAAGTGTTGACCCTAGGGGTGTCACCTTTTGAATTCCAAAAAAATATTTGTGCCCTGCAGTTACACACCCGTTCCGACAGACTCGATCGCAATCTATCCAGATGAGAACACGTTCTCTTCCGACTAGACCACGCTGGAGTCGCTTGAAGTGTGTGTAATTACCTAAGTGTAGTTACAGGATGAGAGCTACGCTCGTGGTGTCCCGTCTTCCCAGCACTCTTTGTCATATAACGCTTTGAAACTACTGACGGTCTTGGCCTCCACCACCTTCTCACTTAACTTGTTCCAACCGTCTACCACTCTATTTGCGAAGGTGAATTTTCTTATATTTCTTCGGCATCTGTGTTTAGCTAGTTTAAATCTATGACCTCTTGTTCTTGAAGTTCCAGGTCTCAGGAAGTCTTCCCTGTCGATTTTATCAAGTCCTGTTACTATTTTGTACGTAGTGATCATATCACCTCTTTTTCTTCTGTCTTCTAGTTTTGGCATATTTAATGCTTCTAACCTCTCCTCGTAGCTCTTGCCCTTCAGTTCTGGGAGCCACTTAGTAGCATGTCTTTGCACCTTTTCCAGTTTGTTGATGTGCTTCTTAAGATATGGGCACCACACAACAGCTGCATATTCTAGCTTTGGCCTAACAAAAGTCATGAACAATTTCTTTAGTATATCGCCATCCATGTATTTAAATGCAATTCTGAAGTTAGAAAGCATAGCATAGGCTCCTTGCACAATATTCTTTATGTGGTCCTCAGGTGATAGTTTTCTATCTAGAACCACTCCTAGATCTCTTTCTTTATCAGAATTCTTTAAAGATTTCTCACATAATATATAGGTTGTGTGGGGTCTATGTTCTCCTATTCCACATTCCATAACATGACATTTATTAACATTAAATTCCATTTGCCAAGTGGTGCTCCATATACTTATTTTGTCCAGGTCTTCTTGAAGGGCATGACAGTCATCTAAATTTCTTATCCTTCCTATTATCTTAGCATCATCAGCAAACATGTTCATATAATTCTGTATACCAACTGGTAGATCATTTATGTACACAATAAACATCACTGGTGCAAGAACTGAACCCTGTGGTACTCCACTTGTGACATTTCTCCATTCTGATACATTGCCTCTGATTACTGCCCTCATTTTTCTATCAGTCAGAAAATTTTTCATCCATGATAGAAGCTTACCTGTCACCCCTCCAATATTTTCCAGTTTCCAGAACAACCTCTTATGTGGAACTCTGTCGAAAGCCTTTTTTAGGTCCAGATAGATGCAGTCAACCCAACCATCTCTTTCCTGTAATATCTCTGTGGCTCGATCATAGAAACTGAGTAAATTCGATACACAGGATCTTCCAGATCGAAAACCATACTGTCTGTCTGATATTATATCATTTCTCTCTAGGTGTTCTACCCATTTAGTTTTGATTAGTTTTTCCAATACTTTCACTATTACACTTGTCAATGATACAGGTCTATAATTGAGGGGGTCTTCCCTGCTGCCACTTTTGTAGATTGGAACTATGTTAGCCTGTTTCCACCCATCTGCTACGATTCCTGTACACAGGGATGCCTGAAAGATCAGGTGAAGTGGAATGCTGAGCTCAGATGCACATTCTCTCAGAACCCATGGTGAAACGCCATCTGGGCCAGCTGCTTTGTTCTTACCGAGCTCCTTGAGCATTTTTTCCACTTCGTCTCTAGACACCTCTATGTGTTCTATGTTGTTCTCTGGAATTCTTATTGTATCTGGTTCCCTAAAGATTTCATTTTGTACAAACACACTTTGGAACTTTTCGTTTAGTGTTTCACACATTTCCTTTTCATCTTCCGTGAATCTATTTCCCATTTTCAACCTCTGAATATTATCCTTTACCTGCAATTTGTTGTTTATGAATTTATAGAATAGACCTGGTTCTGTTTTACATTTGTGTGTGTGTGTGTGTGTGTGTGTTCGTGTGGTAGTGTACTTGCATAATTGATGACCAAACCACATGTCAGAAAGTGAAAAAAAATGCCAATGTTTCAGTCTGTCCTGGACCATGATCAAATTGTGTAATGATTATCACAATTACACAACTTGATAATGGTCCAGGGTGGACCAAGACATTGTTATTTTTTCACTTTGTATGTATGATTTTGTCCTATCTTCAGCAAAGTTATTGTGACTCATCACCTACCTGCATACTTGATTCTCTTATAGGAATCTCTTGGAGGCAACTCTCGAACAGCAATGATTGCAACAGTTTCTCCCTGTAATATTTACTTGGAAGAAACTCTTTCTACTCTCCGATATGCACAGCAAGCCAGTAAAATAGTCAACCACAACTACATTAATGAAGATCCTACAGCGGTGATTATCAGGTATGTTAATTTTAAATTTTATGTTTAAAGCTAATTTTAATGGTTCCCAATGGGCATAATTTGGACATCGCTGGGGGATGTGTGTTTATCTTGTTAAGATCCACTTCTAGCCAACTGGGAGCAGCTGAGTTGGGCTGTTGGAGCCACCTGTCCTTTAGCATGTACTACATTAACCCTCTGACTACAGCAATCATCAAAATTGTTTCTTTGCCTGTTCATAAAAATAATAAGAATAAATTCATATAAATTCAAAAATTCTCGTAATAAAATGTAATAATAAATTTGCATATTTACATGGAAAATGTCTGAAAAATCAACATTTATTATTTTCGAGGTGTAGGAGGACGCTGGGTGGTGGGGTCACTATTAACACTCAGCTCAGCAGATGACATTGCTCAGAAAGCTCCAGGATTGTCTTATTATCCAAGATGTGTTGTGTAGAGGTGTGTAATCGGTGTCCCAGATACCACGTCCCAGATATAAATATACAAAGAGCTGCAATAGAAGGTGGAGACTTAAAAATTGGAAAAAGACATGCAAATCTGTGAAATATATAACAAGAACGGACAAAAATCAAAATGGCAGACTTGACTGAACCTGTACTCTCAACAACACAGGAGAGTTTTGAAGGTTTTACTGAAGAACAAATAATGAAAGAAAGGTTGCTTGGCCTGTTAGTGAAAGTTGAAGATTAGCTCAGGATTCTTGAAGAAAAGTTCCGTTCTCTAGGTACAGCGAATGAAGATCTTAGAAGTGAAATTGTACTTTTGCAAGGAAGTATTTTGCAACAGTAGAAAAATGTTACTGGCTTGACTGATATGGTAAGGAACAAATTAAGGATCTAGTGGAAGAAAATGAGATGTGGAAAAACAAGGGGGGGACGAATACGAAGAAGGTAACAAAGATAAATAAATTAGTAGAACAACTTAGTGCAAGGATAAAATGTAGCCAAAATCAGCAGTTAGACAAGGAGAAGTATGAAAATTTGTGGGTTACTTAGAAGTTGTTACTTATGGATTGGAAAAGTGTAAAGATGAAATAAAAGAAACATATGTTCAAGTTGTAAAGAAGACAGAAATACTTGATGTGCATTTTGATGTGAAAAACACACAAAATGAGCAGTCAGGAACTGAAATTAGACAAGCAGTTTGAAAAGAAATAGTTACCAACAGTAAATTAGTACATCCGACCAAAGAGCCAGAGCTCAACCCCCACATACACAACTAGGTGAGTACAGGACACTGTTGATAGAAGAAAGTCTGTAATAATTTATAGACGTTTAGAAAAGAAGATATTATCTAGAATGAAAAGAGCAGAAGAAGAGGGGAAAAAATCATTGAGAAAAATAGGTTTAGGAGATGGGCTCTCAACAAATGAAAGTACAGTAACAAGAATTTTTGGAGATTAAGCAAGTATGTAAAAGGTAAGACTTGCTCCTTTAACCTGTAGACAGTGGTTACAGAGAAATGATCACATCTGCCTATTGTTGGGGTGCTCCAGCCTATACTGTATCTTCCCAAATCTGGCAGTAAGAGTCATATATTTATATCCTGTATGTTCTCTGATATTCAGGGAGCATTTTGATAAATATAAAGGGTAGTCAAAGTTATCATGTGGAGTTAAATTTACCATTTTAGTTTTGGGCTAGCAAGTGGCTTACGCTCTTTAGGATTGCAATATAACGACAAGGGGACCAAGTTTCCGCCAAGGGCGAGGGCACCAGCTGCATGGCGATTGGTTGGTGCCTGTCATGTGACGGAGTTGACCAATGGGGCAGCGCCCTAGGGCATGGGCATGATGTCACAGGGCTGAGGGCACCATGCAGCAGCGAGCGCCAATGGAGCTCGGAGCTTTACCAGCCCCGATAGAGCGCGGACGTGCGTCAGTGAGCTCTCCAGGTTGTGAGAGCAGGGAGCGGCGCCACCGGCCACTGATGTAGCCAGTGGCGCCACTGTTTTTGTTTTTGTTTACCCATAGCGAACAAAACCCTCGGTGAACAAATCCACAAGGGCCGTGACGAGGATTCGAACCTATGTCTGTGAGCATCCCAGACGCTGCCTTAATCGACTGAGCTACGACATGAAAGAATCCTCGTCGCGGCCCTTGTGGATTTGTTCATTGATGCATCTCGTTATTGCGATTTGTGTGTGTAATGAAGGGCAAAGAGGTAGAACGGCATATTGACATAGCTCAAGTGCGTGGGTGAGTTGTGTAAAAACCTGGTTTGCGTCTCAGAGAGGCTACAGGATCCAGTAAGTTCAGTAGAACTTCGATTTCAACTCTTTTTATGATGTCTTAGCTCAGTCGTTTAAGGCAGCGTCGGGGATGCTCGCAGACGTAGGTTCAAATCCTCGTCACGGCCCTTGTGGATTTGTTCATCGATGCATCACGTTATTGCGATTTCTGTGTGTAAAACCCTCAGTCTCTGTTTTATATCGGTGCATATTTTTTGCATCGTGGTACTAGTGCGTCTGGAAATGCAGGAAATATGTTTAGGGCTTCAACTAGCAGTGAAGTAAAGAGAAAATGTATTGTGATGATCTATTATCAGAGCATTGAGCTTATAAAGGAAGATGAATCTGGAATGTCTCCTGTGTGGTGTGATAGAGGTGCAGAGGAATGTGTGTCCAAATACGAGATTGTGATTCTCTCTCTCCTGGCCAAATTTATAATGCCAATGAAACAAGTTTGTATTGGTGTATCTTAACTTAACCAAACCCAACCTAACATAACCTTGAGGTTATCTTGAGATGATTTTGGGGCTTTAGTGTCCCCGCGGTCCGGTCCTTGACCAGGCATCCACCCCCAGGAAGCAGCCCGTGACAGCTGACTAACACCCAGGTACCTTTTTTACTGCTAGGTAACAGGGGCATAGGGTGAAAGAAACTCTGCCCATTGTTTCTCGCCGGCACCTGGGATCGAACCCAGGATCACAAATCCAGCGTGCTGTCCGCTCGGCCGACCGGCTCCCGTTTAACCAAACCCATTTTCTGGGTCTCGCCCAGAAAATGGCTTTTCATTACATTCAACGCTGGTTTTCTGTGAAGAGCCCCTCAGGCTCCTCGGAGCTACCTAACCAAAGATAAAGAAAAAGAGGGACTTACACAGGTGGCGGCCACCACCCTCTCCTTAACCCCTCAACTGCTCGGCTTCCAAATATGACACACCCCCTCCCCCCACCCAATGCGCAGGAAATAAATTATCTGGAAAAAAATTATTTTTTTGTTTTGAAAGTATCAAAAACCCTTCCCTGAGTATGGGTATAGTAACAGAAGGTCGAAATTGTACTTTGGCTGCTGTGGGGTCCGTAAGTTCGCGTGCAATGTCATCATTCCCTGGTCGCCTGTGGCGTACGCCCCCGGGGCCAGTAGGGCGCCTGGGGGTGTTCTACCTCTGTGCCCTTCATTACACACACAAATCGCAATAACGTGATGCATCAATGAACAAATCCACAAGGGCCGCGACGAGGATTTTGCAGGCATACCACTAGGAACTGATTGTGGCTAACCAGTGGTAAGACTGGGGGCTCTCTGGGTGGTTAGTGGCACCTGGGCACAGGGGAGTGAAGACCCGTCACGCCACAATATAACATTGGCGACCTTGCCAGGATTCGAACCTGTTGTGGTGTGGCAGGTCTTCGCTCCTATGTGCCCGGGTGCCACTCACGACCCTGGGAGCCCCCCAGTCTTACCACTGGTTAAAACATGACATACCACTGGTTAGCCACAATCAGGTCCTAGTGGTATGCCTGCAAAATGTAAGAGCGAGAGAGTACCTCAGAGAAGTCATCACTGCTTGATATTATAATGGAAGGGGACTCCCCTTCCAAACACTAACATCTCTCCTCCTTTCCCCTCCTCACCGTCTTCCATACACCAACAAGTCTCCCTGGTGGTTCATTGCCTGAACCGAGGGGGTTCGATGATCTCCTTGGCTCTTTGGGGCTGGTTGCTTTGGGTTACTAGTCTGCTGAGTTCATGGGGTTTAGCTCTCCTGGCGGTTCATATCCAAGGGGGTGACCAGCCCTGGCGGGCGGCCTGTCCTGGTTCATTCCCCTGTTCAGGGAATAGACGGTCGACACTGACTCTTTCCGTTGGCTCTGCCGGACATTCGGGCGCCCCGAATGCATTCTGCCGAATGCAGCGGTTTATCACCACTTGTATGGTGATCAGGTGGCTTCATTGATGGTGCCCTACCTGCAAGTCTTGTCTCGGCGGCAGTATGAAGTTTCCTGGCGGTCCTTTCGACACTTCTCGACTCTTCGTAGGTTGTCTTCGATTTCTGATCAGGTAGTTTTGTCCCCTTCTCTCTTAGGTGTTTCAGGACCGTCATCTTATGCCGAATACAATCGCATCATATCGTGCGGCGCTGGCGGAGCCGCTTCAACTTGTGTCGGGTGGATGTCGCTTCCGTTCCGTTTCTAAAGCTTTCTCTGGCGTTGTTTCACCTCCGGCCTGCTCATGCACCGCCTGAGCTGTCTTGGTCATTGGCCCCCTCGGTTCAGGACTCTTTCTGAGGCTCTTTTCTTGTTGGCATTGGCCTCTGGGGGTTGGGTCAAGATGCTTCATGCTCTCTTTCAGTCCAGGGGGTTTCTTGGTGGTCATTTTGTTCGTTTGCAGCCATCTCCTTCTTTTTCTGGTGAAGAATGAGACTGCTGCTTTTCGAAGGGGTCCTTGGATTGTTGATGCTCGATTGGTTCGGCCGGGGGATGCAACATGTTCTGTGTCCTATTGTGGCTCTTCGCCGTTACTTGCACGTCACGGCCTCGGTGGTAGGGGACGCGCTTTGGGTTGACCCAGTTTTCCTTCTTCTGTCCCAGGGCACGGAGTCTCCCATGTCGTCCGCAGGATTATTCGATCCAGCTAACCTGCGGTCTATCCCCGTACCCACGACGTTCGTAAGTTTGTGGCTTTGGCTGCTAATTTTAGTAATATGTTCTGGGCTGACACTCGAGTATGGGGCTTTTGAAGGTCGAAGAGGACCCTGGCCTTGCTGTACCTCGTTAATGATCCGGGCCCTTCTCAGGCATGTGTAGCCTTGAGTCGCAGGTTGCAGCCAGTTGTCTCAACATCTAGTTAACCCCTTCAACTGCGCAACGCACCTGCAGGCCCTTGACGAGGGTGCGCAATGCGCCTCCGGGTATTTATATTTTTAGTGTTCCATTCAAAACTCCTGCAGCTACATGGGATTCGCATCAGCTTCCTCAGGGCTCTTGTAAACAGACGCCATCTTTAAAAAAAATCGTTGGCCACATTCCTGGATGTGAGAGTCTCGGTACTGGGTGAGCAACCAAGGCTGGCGTCACAATATATATATAACTTGTATTATTTAGCCATGATAGTATTACAGAAGAGCCTGAGTGTGCTAATGACTGTGTACAATGTTCAAATATCAGTGATTCAATGCTGTTCACGATGTTCACAGCGCTAGCCACAACACCACAGCATTATATCGTCCATGTAGGATTCTTCAAACGACTTCATAGGTTCCTTTACAAAATAAACTTGTGGTCAATTATTCACGTACAGGAATTAGTGACCAGGATTGTGATAATAGCAGGACTGTGGTGATAATTAGCACTGTGAGTAGTATTGTGAGAGGAGGAATTTTGGTGAGGGAGGCGACGTCGTAATCGAAGCGTCGTCTGCTGTGTGATTTCTCATTCAATGTATGGTGGCCACTGTATTGTTTGGACACAATACCGGTTTACTTGCTTAGTTCCAGTGAATAAAACATGTAGATAGGTATACATAACATGAGTAAATAGTGTAATTAAAACAATAACAGTATGGTGGGAGGAGCAATGTTGGCGAGCAAGATGTTGGAGGGGTGACGGAGGACTGGCTGGGTGTCGCAGCTCACACTCACGGTGTTGTGTGTGTGTTGATGGTGAATGTTTATAGTGTGTGACAGTGTATAGTGAGTAAATATGTTGTAGATATATGTAAATAATTATGATACAATGGAAATATGTGATGGATATGTGTACACGTGTCATGCACATAAGTGTCTTCGGACAATACGGATGTTCTACTGCCATAATATAGTGGACATGTTCATTATACATAGGATTGGCACGTAAAAACAAATACAAATGTATTTGGAACCGAGTAGAAAACGAACAAAAATATATTCGCAGCCACTCGCGCATCCTGCCCCGGGCGCCCTACTGGCACCGGGGGCGTACGCCACAGGCGACCAGGGAATGATGATATTGCACGCGAACTTACGGACCCCATAGCAGCCAAAGTAAGTACAATTTCGACCTTCTGTTACTATACCCATACTTGGGGAAGGGTTTTTGACACTTTCAATACAAAAAAAGAATTTTTTCCAGATAATTTATTTCCTGCGCACTGGGTGGGGGGAGGGGGTGTGTCATATTTGGAAGCCGAGCAGTTAAGGGGTTAAGGAGAGGGTGGTGACCACCTCCTGTGTAAGTCCCTCTTTTTCTTTATCTTTGGTTAGGTAGCTCCGAGGAGCCTGAGGGGCTCTTCACAGAAAGCCAGCGTTGAATGTAATGAAAAGCCATTTTCTGGGTGAGACCCAGAGGCTCCCTGGCATCCCTCCCTCCTGGTTTGATATTCAGCCTCTGAATTGGGGTTGGGTAGCTGGCGTGGGAGATCTGGGGGACCTCTCTTCCCCATACCAGGGAGGGGGGTGGGGAGCTGCGCAGTTAGCGGCTTGTTTGCTTGTTTTCTTATTAGAATTCTGCTTGCTCGTTCAGCTTTCTGTTTGCAATTTTTAACCAACTGTAGTTTATTTGGGATTCCTACCTTTCTGGGTACCTTACCTGGTAGATGGCATGCATAGACTGCTTCCAACTACATGGGGGTGGGGTGTCTATAGGCCATTGCTCCTCGTGCCTCTTTGAGGGGGGGGGGGGGGCAGGTTCTGGCTCGTGGTCCCTGGTAATGTAAGAGCTCCATCGATTGACTGTTGTCACGATCTAATATATACACATCAGCCCGGTATAGCTCCGGGGAGCCTCCGGGTCTCACCCAGAAAATGGTGTTTAATTATATTCAATGCTTTTTTTTCCTGGGTCTTAGTTAACTTATTACATTTATATAGCTGTATGGTTTGGTTATCTTTCTGGTCCATTAATTAATTAAATGCTGAAACAATGGTTTTTGGCTTCTAGAGGTTTCTCCTAGTCTATCTCTAGTATGTCTGTATTGTTCTGTATTAGTATTAGTGATGATGATGGTTCATCATTTCTTATCACCTGTGTTGTTTTCTCTTTATTTTGCATTAAGCATTTGTGAATTTGTATTGCAAAATTTTACTTAATGGGTTTCACATAAATCGATACAGGTGCAAGCTTGATTCGGCAAACTACGTGGGACCAGCCCTGATTTGTTGTATCCTGAGATTCATTGAAACTAGAGATGCCTTCTAGAAGCATTTGTATGATAAAACTTTTTTATAGAGAAGCTTCTTAGCTCCCTGAAGCTTCAATACTGATATAGTGCTAAACTACTAGGCGCCATCAGTAACAAAGTTTTTTTTAGGCCTTCCGGGGCTATGAGCCAAGACCTGGCCCCTCTAATGAGGTGCAGAGAGCAGTGGCACTATGATTAAATTGTCAGTGAAGAAGACCTTAAAATCACTAAAAGACCCTCCCCCCCCCTCAAAAAATATAAACAAGTGATTGAAAACTCGTGAAACTAGCACTAGCGAGTTCGCTCCACCTTCCATCTCGTTTGGATGGGGGAGGGAGTCAGACCAGGTTATCCAGCTACTCACTCTCAGTTCTTGCTGATGGTAGCTAGTGCTTGGCTGTTTTCTGTTGTTCTGGCTTTGATTTTCTTGCCTTGAGTAAAGTGGTGTTTTTTTTTTTTTTTTTTTTTGCCTTTGTGACTGTTCCAATGCACATTTGTACTGTATGAGCCAGGAATATAGGTC
The DNA here is from genome assembly GCF_040958095.1 of Procambarus clarkii. Classification (NCBI taxonomy): domain Eukaryota; kingdom Metazoa; phylum Arthropoda; class Malacostraca; order Decapoda; family Cambaridae; genus Procambarus; species Procambarus clarkii. Next base: position 10,948,659 of record NC_091202.1, on the reverse strand, counting down.
ACTTGTAGCTGCATGTGTACAGAGATTTTTTCTCCGTTTGTTCCCTGGCACTGCCCTTGCACTATCAGGGTTCTCTTCCCTGAAGTGTTCAGGGTTCACTTCCTTAGAGGGTTTCTTGGCTTGTGGTTCTCACTCTGGGTAAGCTCATTTGTTTTTGTATCCCGGTCTTCTCTGGGAATGGGGACATATTTTGGCTGGCGAGGCACACAAGGGATCACACATCTTAACTAAGGCCTGCCAAGGATGGCCTTCTTAGCCTCCAGACTTTTCTCACAAGTCGAGCCTGGCCTCGGGCCGGACTTGGGGAGTAGAAGAACTCCCAGAACCCCATCAACAAGGTATCAACCAGTGAGCTGGGTTGGTCTACCTATACTATACTGGAGTATATTATAGTCGGCTGGAGGATTACCATATATACATCTATATATATATGTATGGGAGACCTGTTCCTGTTGTACACCAGGGTTCTGGTGTAGCAATTCCAATGCCTGGGCTTGCTGCTGGGTGCATTTCCTGCAGACCCTAGAAATGTCCTGCGTGTTCAGTGGTTCTATGGATATCACTGCTTAAGCGTGAGCAGGTTAAGCAGTTATCTCGTCGTGAGCGTCGTTTGTACCATGTGGGGAGGCTCATATAGTCTGTTTCCGCCATGCTGCCTGCTTGGACTGTGACGTCTTCGATCCCGAGTTAAGTGCGACTTTTTCTCCAAACATTACTCTCGTCATGAACTTTTGTAATGATTTTCAGGGTTTTAAGGCGGCAACTGCTTTAAATTTAAGGTTTTCTGTTTTTCAGTGGTCTAAGTTGTGTGCCTGGTTGAATGTCCTGAAGCTGCCTCAGTTGGTGTTTAGGGATTTGGATTTGGAGGTGTTGGTCAATTCAACTGTGGTTTCATTTGCACCTCTTTTTTTCCTTCCCCATTGGGCATGGTGAGTTCTTAATCTGGTCTTCCCTTTGCTTCCGGCTCCAAAGCGTCTGAGGGTTTCTGGGTCGTGACTCGGTTTAGCTCTGGATGCGACTTGATTAGCTCCAGAGTTGCTCCTTCAGACTTGGGCGAGGAGGCAGTTGAGCCTGATGATTCCACTGAAGCTTCTGGGTCTTCTTCTCAGCTAGTGCCTAGCTTTGAAGCCTTTAACTTGGACTCTGCTTCTCTATCTTGAGTGGTGGCCTTTGATGATGGCTCTGCTCTGGGGCCCTGAGCTATAGTTCCTGGGACATGGTAGGAGTATAACATAGGAGCTTGGGTTCTTTTTGATCCCTCATGGACTCTTGTTCATTCTGGGGAGGGTCATTATGTTAAAAGTAAAGTGGTTGACATTGGTCAGCACCCACTGGTCACCACCTACCAGACAACACCCACCAGTCCACTACTTTAACACTATCACTGAACAGAAGTATTCAGTAAAAATGTCTTTGGGAAAATTGTGCACAGAATGCCACAAAAAGGTAGATCACCAGCAGAGCTTTCAATGTCGACTCTGCCCAGCAGTCATACACAGTAAATGTACCAATATGATTAATAATGGAAAGGAAAAATGGTTTCAGAGAACACTCTGCATACTGACTCTGCTCAAAGGATAATATTACTTTCTTGAAGATGATGGCAATTGTGGATAAAGTTCCTGCACAGAACATAGTTCTGAGGGAAGTAGAAGTTTCGTCCATAAGTAAGGGGGAGGGGTCAGACGTGTCGTCGTCGTGCTCCGTGAAAAAGCTCGAATAAACTGTTTTCTGGGGGGAAGCCCCGTCAGCTCCCCGGAGCTATCTAGGCTGAATGGAATATGTATAACTTTCTAGCATCAGTCAAAGTGGTAGGAAGTTCTTGCCTACCGGGGACCACGAGCCAGAACCTGGCCCCCCTCAGAGAGGCACGAGGAGTAATGGCCTATAGAAACCCCCTTGTGGTTGGGAGCATTCTATGTCTGCCATCGACCGGGATAGGCACCCAGAAAGGTAGGCGCCCCAAAACAAACTCCTATTCTGGTAAAAATATTGCTAGCGAAAGCCGAATGAGTGGACAGAACTCCCCAAACAAAATTATCTAACTATCATGACGTCATCACGTCGCTGCGCCACCGTCTGCGCAAACCCCCCCCCCTCCCTGGGAGGGGGAAGGGGGAGCCCCAGGCCCTCCACGCCGGCGATCCAACTAGCAGTTCTTGGCTGATGGGATTACTGGCTAGTCGAGTGCCTCTGGCTCCGGTTTTTGTTTCAGTTCTGTGCCTTGTAGTGTGGACTGTCTCTACCGGTGGGGTGTGAGCCAGGAGTAAGATTCCACGGTACTCGGGCTGCATGCACCTAGGGCTATCTTCCCTAGGTGCCCCTGTAAGTACTGCCCTTGGGGCTTGGGGCCACCTTCCACAAGTCACCTTGGGTTCTACCTCCGCTGTGTCCTTTACTGCTCAGTACTGGGCCGCCCTTGGAGTCGGCTGGGGGTTTGTTGCCCTTGTTTGTCTTTGGGTAGGTGGTAGTTTTCAGTTACTGGTAGGGGAGCGGTGTACTGCACAGCTAGTTTTCACCATAACAAAGGCCGGCTCTGTTCAGCCTGAGTACGTTGTCCTCTTGCAGGGTTTTTCTTTTGTTTTTGTTTTTGCCTGGTGGGGGGGTCTGCCTTTGTGGTCCCCCATTCCTGTTCTAGGTGATTTCTTTCGATTCCTTCTGTTGGTGGTACTCCCCGCTTGGCCCCCATGAGTGGACACGCCCCAGGGGTTCAGCTTTAGCAGTTTGTTGGTAGTATTGGGCGCCTGTTCGCGGTACCCTGGTCGGAGCCGGTCGGCCGAGCGGACAGCACGCGGGACTTGTGATCCTGTGGTCCTGGGTTCGATCCCAGGCGCCGGCGAGAAACAATGGGCAGAGTTTCTTTCACCCTATGCCCCTGTTACCTAGCAATAAAATAGGTACCTGGGTGTTAGTCAGCTGTCACGGGCTGCTTCCTGGGGGTGGAGGCCTGGTCGAGGACCGGGCCGCGGGGACACTAAAGCCCCGAAATCATCTCAAGATAACCTCAAGATAACCTCAAGATAACCTACCCTGCCTGGGCTTCCCTTAGCGTGTACCAACGGCTAAGGGGCCTGGAAAACCCCCATGGGGGCTCCGTGGTCCTATAGGTCTCGGGTTTCCTCTTCCGGGGTGGCGGCGGAGGCATTCGAGTCGGTTCCTCCAGCCGTGCCGTATGGGTCTGACCAGTGGGCTCTCTTCCTTAGTGTTTGCACGGCTGCCCCGGCTTTTCCTTGTCAAACTGGGGCTTTGGAGGTGCCGCTCGGCCCCGGGTCATGCCGTTGAGGTTCCCGGGGTTAGGGAGGGGTTGCCTGGGGGGCTTCGGCCCCCGTTTGCCCCTCTTGGGTCCTTGTACCTTTGGTGAGGGGCTGGCAGTTCCTCAGAGTGGGGTTGTTCCTTCCCTCTCTGTGTTCCTGTTGTTTTCGGGTATACCCCTCCTGGGTTCGGTTCCGTGTTCCTTCGGGTTCGTTGATCCCGTCGTTCCTGGGGGTGTGTTTCGCCCCCTTTTCCTTTCCCTTTTCAGCTCTTACGTTGCGATGCTACTTACCGAAAAAAAAAATCTAATGTTTCTTCAGGTAAGGTACGTTCATACAAGGTGTGAAACACGCGTTGATGGATTTATATATTGCCTTGCTACATACAATGCCTAAACCACTTCGTATCGTTGTCCCTGCGGGTTCCTTGCTCAGGGGTGCTTGTTGTGGTTCTCGTTGGTTTGCGAGTCTCTTCGTACCTTCCAATATTATTGGAACGTCTGTTGATTTTAGGGGAGGTTTACCTCTGGTCTTTTGTCAGCCTCGTTGGTTACCTTCCGTCATCTGTTTTCTTTTGCTTCGTTTTCGCCTTGTTTTGTTTTCGTGTCGTCTGTACTTCCATTTTTGGCGTTCTTCGTCTTCGTTTCGCGCGCCTTCCTGGTGTTTGTACGATTGTGTGTATACATTGTATCGGTACATTGTGTGTACGATATGTGTGTCCGCCTGGTGTACGAGTCACGCCTCCCGGTGGACGGGTGGTGTGTTCGTACCTTGTGTGCTGGGGCCGCTGTGTGCGTTTTGTTTATGGGCGGTATGCTCGTGTGTTCGCGTCATTTCTCGTGGGTTTTTCCACTGCATTCTTGCTTGTTTTCTCCCTCCGGTCGTGGCCCTCTGGATGCTGAGGGTATTCTGGAGGTATGTCTGGGGGTGTCACTTCGTTCTTCCTCTGCTTCCGGGTGTGGGATGGCTTGGCGTGGTACCGCTTCCTCCCCCTCTGTCCTGCTCTGTCTTCTGCGGGGCGTGCCCCTCTGGACGTTTTTCTCCTCCAACTTCCGAATTTTCTTCAGGTACTGGTACATTCCATGCCTACTGCCTCGAGTATGCTTGGCTTTCGGGCACATCATTAGCGCTCTCCTGGTATGTTACTTGGCTCGCCTGTGTTGTGGCACGGTCGTGTGTCTGCTCTGCTGGTGAGGTTGTCATGTCTGGCGCTTCTGTCGGCCATGGGCTGGTTCTCACTTTTTGGTGGGGAGCTTGCCTAGTTGTGCTTGTGGGGGTTGAGCTCTGGCTCTTGGGCCCAGCCTCTCCTGTCAGTTGACAGTTGTGCAGTTTCCTGAGCCTCCTGGGCTCCGTCTTCTCTACGGTTGCTCCTGTGGGTGGAGGCTGCCTCCACCACATAGCTTCTTAGTGCTTTCTGCTTCCTTTCCCCTCTGACATTGAGTTCTTTTTCGTGTCTGTGGCTCCTTTGGATACTCGGCTTCCTGCTGTGTCCCATTGTGCATACCTCCATACAGACATAAGACCAGAGGAACTGCGGAGGGCCTATTGGCCCGTACGAGGCTGCTCCTAATTCTTCCCAACCATTCCCGCTCATATACATGTCCAACCCACTTTTTGCACAAATCGTAGGGCCCCACCACCACGTTACGCTGGTAATTGGTTCCGCGAATCACCGAACCTGTTACCGTGCCGGTCTTTCCTCAGGTCTTTCCTGATTCTACACTTATCCCTTTTATGCCCATTGTTTCGTGTCCAAAATGTGCTGCAAGGGGTGGCGTCTGCCTCTGTCCCAGTTCTCTTGTTTCGTGAAGATTGGTGACAATAATCACAACCACTCCATATGCTCCATATGTTTTGTTGCATATACAGTGGTATGTGGGTGTTATTTTGGTGGGCAATGGTGCGAGTTCAGTGCACTGGGAGTCGGTACGGTTTCTCGCAAGTGTCTGTTCTAGACCACACTTGCAGATCGACTAGTTATTATTCAGCTGCTCTGCTGCTTCTATGCTCGGGCATCGGGCAATACCTTGCCGTTCTCCAAAAGTTGGCAGGCATATTAACTGGAATGTTTGGAATGGTTTGAGTTCCATGATTGGTCCTCCATAGAGCTTTGCTTCTCTCGTTAGGCTAATGTGTTTGGAGCAAGTATCTTATTGGGATAATCTGCTCACTCCACCACCCTTGTTCACGGCTCCATCCTTGTTTACTCTTCCCCGCTTGGCGGGATTGAGTCGATGGCTCCTTAACCCTTAACATGCTCGGGGTCTAATATCCTGCCATCCGCACAGGCGCATGTCATTTTGAAAAAAAAAAAAATTTTTTTTTTTTTTTGCTAATCTGTTAAGTTCTGTTCACTGATCACGGGAAAAATAAAAAAAAAATTCTATTGTACTTACTTTTGTTGCAATAGAGCCGAAAAGCTCGGTGATGACGTCACAATCTGCATGTTCGCTCATGCAGTACACGCCCGGGAGGTGTTGCGCGCGGTCCTCAAACAGCCAGAGTTGCCACAAATATATTATCGCGCTATTTATTTACAATGTCTAAGCGCATTTTATCTAATTTTTTTTCACTAATTGTGTTTCAAATACTGTTTGAACATATTTTGTATCAATAATTGTTGCATATTTGAGTATACACAGGCGCACACAAATGTTTTCAATTACGGCAATATAATATGTCATTACAGTCTATTATATTGTATGTTCTGCTTATATTTGTATATATTTACACACACGCACACGCTATGCTTATATGTTTACATATTTACACACTCGCACACGCTATACACACTTTGAAGCACACTTAGAAAATTTCTAGACTGTGGTAGTCATTGAAGCAGTCGACAGCACATAATGGGATACCACACGTTTCACACCATGTTTGCACAAGCTTCCGTTTCTTGTCTCTACGTGTCGTTGTTTTATACACCAAGCAATCACGTTGGGCTATTGCACGCTTCACACCAGGTGGCAAATACTTAAGTTTGTGTGCTAGGAAGCCTTCAGTGTGAGCGAGGCGTGGAGTACCAGCATGCTGCAACAGTGGGTTTATGATGGGCCGCTGAATACCTGGGACATCTTTTGCAAACTTTCCTAATACAGTGGAACCTCGATTAACGAGTGGCTCTATTAACGAGTTTTTCCAGTAACGAGCATGCCACTCGCAGCAAATTTGTCTCTATTGACGAGCTCGCCTCTATTAACAAGCAAAACCACATGGTGCTTCCTAGCATCTCGCGGGTTCTCGCAAATTCTCGGACGCCTCCGACACCAGAGTTGTTGTTGTAGCGCACTTGACAAGCATCCCTCTGGATTTATTTGAGCTTTTCTTTGGGTTTTTAGTGGTTTTGCGACTACAATTTGTAACACACGATATCTCCAAAGAAGCTGCTTGCTAAAGATAGTGTTGTCAAGAGGAAGAAAGACACAATTACTGAGGATTTGAAGAAGGAAATTTTAGCAAAGCATGAGTGTGGTGTCTGTGTGACTGATCTCACAAGGGAGTATGGCAGGTCCTCATCAACAATTTACACCATTAGTAAGGGAATGAGGAGGTAAGGGAGGATGCTGCCTCTACACTGAGATCAGGGAAGTGTTTGGAATGTTTGAAAAGGTGAACGCATTCTTGGAAAAGCTGCCCTGATAAAGCAGTGACAACCCGGTGTGTGAAAATGTTTTAATTAATTTATCACTTTGTGATAACACTTTATGAAAGTGTTATCACTTTCGCAGGCATATGTCGCTTGAATGTGACACACTTTTTTCTCTTGAATGCACCCAAACACCACGCTCAAGCATCAGTTGAGCAAATATAGTTGATTTCTATAAAATCCAGTTCTTATCCGATCGACTTGGGGATTGTATACATGTTTGCCATGAAATTTTCGTTTTCTTTAATAACCACATTGCCTATTTGAGAAAACGGCATTGTATTGTATCTTCGTGGTAAGACTATTATATTGTTGACGCAACGAGTGTAATCGACGTAGTTTTTTATTTGGTGCTGGTCTAACACATCCTTGTGTGACATTTGAAATGAAATTTGGGTGAAATTCCCAAGAAGAGAGAGTCCGCCTGACTCAGAGGTGGATTCTCCTTCCACACCATAACCCCTCTCCTCCTTCCCACCTCCCCATCGTCTCCCTCAATCCAGCAATAACTCTTCAAAAGGTAAAGTAAATATTAAAACACTACAACAAAACATTTATATTTACATGTGCAGTATTATATTTACATAACAAAAAGTCATACAAGTATGGATGTTTTTGGGAGTGGAACGGATTAAATTTATTTCCTTTATTTTAAATGGGGAAATTTGTTTCTTAAGATGAGTTTTCCAGGTAACGAGCTCGGTGCCAGAACGGATTAAACTCGTTAATAGAGGTTCCACTGTAACTGTATTGCAGCATCAAATACAAAGTCACGGAAAGTGGGCTTACGTCCAGTTCTCACAAGGTACATGTTGAAACAGTTCAGCATGCTCATGTCCACAAGATGGAAGAACACTTTTTTCGTCCACCTACATGTTTTCCGCACACACTCTGCAGTGCCAATCATCATGTCTGATTTATCAATCAACCGCATGTTGATATTATAGTCTAAAACACAGTCTGGCTTATATAGTGGTGCGTTTGTTTTATGGCTCACTTTCCCACTGTTCACCATTGTTCCATCATGAATTGTTGTCAACAAGTTCACCTCTCTTTTGTCTTTCCACCGAACTGACAGAATGTTATCACTTTTCCTTCTCTGACACTCACCAACTGCAATGTCGTTGTCAAACACAGGCATTTCCCTTCGTTGTGGCTTTACTGTACCAACCAATCCGGTTCTATTTTCTAGCAAGAACCGAGCTAGCAAGGGACTTGTATAGTAATTATCTGTGTATAAAATGTGTCCCTTGTTCATCCACGGAGCCATGATGGTCTTCACTACACTCCCCGAGAATCCATGTTCGTCGTTACCGGGAATGTCTACATCACTAGCCGAGTACAGAATCATGTGTAACACGTATCCTGTCTCACAATCACAAAGAACAAAAAATTTCAGGCCAAATCGGTTTCGTTTTGAGGGAATGTACTGTTTGAATGGAACACGTCCCTTGAAAAGTATGAGAGATTCATCAACCACCAGCTTCTGTGCTGGTACGTAAAAATCTCTGAATTTTCCAATAACATCGTTCATGTAGTGCCTCACTCGCCACAGTCTATCATCAGGTGTTCGGTCCTGAACACTTCCAAAATGTAGACACCTGAGGAGTATCTGAAACCTGTCTCGTGACATATATTTCCCGAACAAAGGTGTTGGTATTGTCTTGTCCTTGCTCCAATAGTCATTTATTGCATGTTTGTGACAGTGCTTCATCAACAAACAGAGTGCCAAAAACACATACATTTCCGCCACTGTGGTATTTTTCTAACGCTGCAGTCGTGAAAATTCTGTGATTTCCCTCTCAATCAGGTAAGCAGCATGCAGGTTCGTTTGGTGTACAATGTATTCCATGAGTGGTTCATCATAGAATGCTGTAAAATATTCCATCTCAGCCATGTCCTCACCTTGATTAGGGAAAAGGTTTGTAATCCCTACATCTTTATCGTCAAAGTGAGGAATATTAGGAATAAAATCGTCACCATCACTCCACTCAAGTACACCAGGCGTCCTGCGAGATGCAGAGGAAAGACGGCGAGGAAGCGATGCATACCGGCGACCAGGAGCTGAATACCGTCTGCGAGAAGCACGGCGGCTACGTGCACGTGAGGTGGGTGCACGTGAGGTGGGTGCACGTGAGGTGGGTGCACGTGAGGTGGGTGCACGTGAGGTGGATGCACTTGTGGATGCACGTGAGGTGGATGCACGTGAGGTGGATGCACGTGAGGTGGATGCATGTGAGGTGGATGCACGGGAGGTGGATGCACGTGAACACGAGGGTCTTGGTCCCTCATGTGGTGCCATGCGGTGGCGCTTGGCCGGGCGAGATGCTGCTGACGCGACAATTTCTCGCCCAGTTACACCACTGGTACCAGCCACAGGCTCAATAAAACTTTGATCTGAGTCACTAAACCCAGAAAAGGAGTCACCTCCCTCTGACTCGTCACCCTCAAACAGAAAATATCCACAGGAACTGTGAGGTCGTGGTAGAATTGGGGTAGAAAATGGGCGAGGAGGCATGGGTGAGCGTATAGGCCTCGCCATGGCATGGCGGTCATTCTCACTTTCACTGCTGCTGCTACTATCACCCGACAACTGTGTATAATCCTCATCGTTGTCTGAATCATCAAACACACTTTCTTCACCTTCAGAGAATAATTCGTGGGCTATTTGCTCTGGGGTGAGGGACTGAGTGGTGCGTGCCCGTGAGGCGTTTGACCGTGCGCTCGCCATGGTGACTCTCGCTAAACTGAGGCCTCCCATGCCTTCGGATCGTGAGCTGGATTTTTTTTTCAAAATGGCCGCTGTTTGCTAGAGCCCCTGGGCAGCGTATGGGACCCCCAGCTACACCGCGGGCCATTCAAATCGTGCGCGGTACCCATAAACTTCATATGAAGTGAAGCGCAGTTGACTGGTAAAACGATTTACACTTCATATGAAGTGATGCGCACTTTAAGGGTTAAAGGGATGTTTGGTGTGGTGTGGTTGGTCACTTTGCGTGGGTCTTCAGTGACTTTAGTCCCTGTCTTTTGTTCATTGTTGTCCTGTGGGGCTCTGCCCCGCATTTCGGTGCTTTTGGTTTAGTTGTCGACACCTGGGTCTTTTCCTTCTCGGGACACTCATTCCTTGCCTAACTTCGGTGCCTGACTGCACCCTGCTGTCCATGAGGTCCATCGGGTATGTGCGCCCTCTTCTACACATTTTGTGGTTGGTCGTTTGCCTTACTTCCCGGCTGCTCCTTGGGCCGTATTCGAGTTTTCCTTACCTATTCCTGTTTTTCCTCCTCCCATGCTCCACCTATTTGCGTATCTGGGTCAGTGCTTCTGGCCTATCCTGTTGTTTTGATGCTCAGGATGGGCCTCTGTCCATGTTCAGTTCCCTGCTTTTGGACTTCTCCGGTGTTCCGTTTTGGTACCGAGTTCCTGCGATTTTCTGTGTGACTTCCTGCATGCTTCAGTGTTGCGCTGTCTGTTGGGGAGTTTGAACTTTTGGTCTGCTGCTCCTGCCTTTCTGGTTCCTTTTCTTGGAACCGGGTTTGCTGGGTTCCGGTCCTTGGCTCCGGTTTTTCTTTGTTCCTTTTCCGGAACGGGTGTGTTTGCTTTCCTGCGGTTCACGTCCTGGGTAGTTCTCCTCTCGGATGCCTCTGGGACGTGTGCGTCTTTCTTCCCTGCTGGAGCTGGTTATCTTGTTCCTTTGGGTTGCGGGGTCGCAGTTTTTCGATTCGCATTTTGCGCCTTCGTTCGTGATGCTAGTTTCTCGTCGTTTGTGTCGGCACTGGTGGGTTCTTTATTGGTCTCCCACCTGCGTGTTTTGTCTCGGGGGCAGGTGTGTGGTTTTCCTGGTGGTCCTTCCTGTTTTCCTATCACTGCGAAGAGTCCTTCAGTCTTTGATAGGGTTGGCTTGTCTTCCCTTCGGGGTTGTTCTGGGTCCGTCGTCTGGGCTCGTGTCCTGTCATCCCGTGGCCTAATTATTATTCTAATATATAAACTGCTGGATACAACAGTTGAGGAATTCACAGAGCAGATGCACAAAATAGAGAACATCCTTGATAATCTAGCGAACCCAGTCCCAGATATTATCTTCCTTGGAGATTTCAATTTACCAAGTCTAAGATGATGGAGAATGACACACACAAATATCATAGCAGGGAACGACCTGGGAAATAACTAACCACAGATCAGAAAACTTTTGAGATTCTGTGACTAAATTCTCGCTCAGTCAACAGATCACAGAACCAACTAGGAACGAAAACACACTAGACTTGTTATTGACAAACAATGAGCTAATCAGAGACATTATAATCTCCGATACTACATACTCAGACCATAAGCTCATTGAAGTGCGAACTAGCGTAAAAAATGGTAGTAGGTCTAAGAGACCCAACAAGCGAGAAGGAGTATTCAATCAATTCATTTTCAACAATAAGAGGATCGACTGGGAAAAAATTAATGTAGACCTTGCAAACATTCAATGGGAGATGGTTTTAAGCGACAAAACTCCCACGGAAAATGAAAAGGAAATGTGTGAAACATTAAACAAAAAGTTCCAAAGTGTGTTTGTACAAAATGAAATCTTCAGGGAACCAGATACAATAAGAATTCCAGAGAACAACATAGAGCACATAGAGGTGTCTAGAGACGAAGTGGAAAAAATGCTCAAGGAGCTAAATAAGAACAAGGCAGTAGGTCCAGATGGAGTTTCACCATGGGTTCTGAGAGAATGTGCACCTGAGCTCAGCATTCCTCTTCAACTGATTTTTCAGGCATTCCCTGTTTACAGGAGTTGTAGCTGATGTGTGGAAAAAGGCCTAACATAGTTCCAATCTACAAAAGTGGAAGCAGGGAAGACCCCCTTAATTATAGACCGGTATCATTGACAAGTGTAATAGTCAAAATATTGGAAAAAATAATTAAAACTAAATGGGTTAAAACTAAACTAAAATTAAATTAAAACTAAAAGGAACCTGGAGAGAAATGATATAATATCAGACAGATAGTATGGTTTTCAATCTGGAAGATCCTGTGTATCGAATTTACTCAGTTTCTATGATCGAGCAACAGAGATATTACAGGAAAGAGATGGTTGGGTTGCCTGCATCTATCTGGACCTAAAAAAGGCTTTTGACAGAGTTCCACATAAGAGGTTGTTCTGGAAACTGGAAAATATTGGAGGGGTGACAAGTACGCTTCTAACATGGATGAAAAATTTCTGACTGATAGAAAAATGAGGGCAGTGATCAGAGGCAATGTATCGGACTGGAGAAATGTCACAAGTGGAGTACCACAGGGTTCAGTTCTTGCACCAGTGATGTTTATTGTCTACATAAATGATCTACCAGTTGGTATACAGAATTATATGAACATTTCTGGGGGGAGCCCCGTCGGCTCCCCGGAGCTTTACCGGCTGATATGCTAATGTCAGACTTTGGCATCAGTCATGTGTATGGAGTTCTAGGGCCTACCGGGGACCACGGCCAGAACCTGGCCCCCTCAGAGAGGGCAAGGGGAGCAATGGCCTATAGAAACCCCCGTGTGGTAGGAAGCATTCTATGTCTGCCATCGACCGGATCAAGCATCCAGAAAGGTAAGCATTCCAAAACAAACCCCTATTCTGGTGAAAAATTGCTACCTAAAGCTGAACTAGTGGATAGAACTCTTCAACAGAAAACAAGGAAACTAGTATGACGTCATACGTCACCACGCCGCTGTCTGCGCAGCTCCCCCCTCCCCGGGAGGGGGAAGGGGGAGCCCCAGACCTCCCACACCGGCTATCCACCCATCAGTTCTTCGGCTGATGCTATAGGCACTGGTTATGTGCTCCGGCTCCAGTGGTTGTTTCAGCACTGTACCTAGAGTGTGGTGTCTGTTTTCTAGGTGGTGCGTGAGGCGGGAGTGATTCTCCAGTACTCGGGCTGCATGCACCTAGAGTTCCCTTCCCTAGGTGCCCTGTAAGTACTGCCCTTGGGGCTTGAGGCCACCTTCCACAAGTTCCTTGGGTCCTGCCCCTGCTTGGCCGTTTACTGCTTGGTTTTCGGCCACTCTTTGTGTGCTCGGGTGTTCTGTCTCCCTTGTTCACCTTAGAGTAAGGGGCAGTTTTTGCACTAGTGGAGCTTGTCTTTACCAATCATAGCGGCGGCTCTGTTCTGCTTGGGTACGCTCTCCTCTTGCGGGGTTTTCTTTTTCTTTATGTTTATATACCTGGTGGGGGGTCTGCCTTCGTTCTTGCTCCTTGTGTCCCTTGTGTTCTGAGTATTTTCTGGTGGTACCCCCTGCTTGGTCCCCGTGAGTGTACACGTCCCATGGGTTCAGCTCTTAGAAAGTTGTTTGGTAGCTTTGGGTGCCGGTTAGCAGTACCCTGCCTGGGATTACCTGAGCGCGAGTCCTCTTATAGTAAATGCTCGGGACCCTGGGAAACCCCTGGGGGCGCGCGGGTTCGATGGATGTGACCCCAGAGTCTCCCCCCTCGCTTTCAGCTGAGTTTGAGGGTTGCTCTCACCCTTTGTCTGTGGGTGACTCTCTGTTTTGCCTCCGTCTGCTGCCTGTGGGGTCGGTGACACCTTCGACCCGGAGTCCTGCGAGTTTGGTTGCTCGTTGTGGCTCGGTTACCCAGTTGTGCTGACAAAGCGGGTGCGGGCAGCAGGGGGCGTTGCTACTTGAGGCCTTGTTGGTGGCAACGTTCTCGTGGTTTCCTCCCCGGGAGCCCTGGGGCTGCCCCATTGTAGTTCGTTTTGGGACTTGGGGGTGTTGGTTGCTTCGGTTCCATCCACGCCCCCTTGTCTTTCCCCTGGATCACCCTTCCTGCCTGCATCCGGTTCCTTACCGTCTGTAGGTTCAGGGCGGGATTTTTGATGGTGTTGAGACTCGGGCAGTCTCAGGGAATTCCCCTTCCGAGGTAGTGACGGGGGCATTTGAGCCTGTTCCTCCAACCGTGTTGTATGAGTCTGCCAGTGGGCTCCCTTCCTTAGTGTTTTCACAGCTGCCCCGGTTTTCTGGTATGGCTGGGGCTTTGGGGGAACGGCTCGGCCCTGGGGCCTGATCGTGTAGGTTGCCCGGGGCTGGGAAGGGGCTGACTTGGGGGGCCTTGGCCCCGTTGGACCCCGTGGGGGTTTTTATCCCCCTCTTGGCGGGGCTTGTGGTTACGCGGAGTGGGGTCTTTCCTCCCCACTCGCTGTACGTGCTGTTGGCCCCTCCCCGGGCTCGGTTCCTTGGCCTTTGAGTCAGTTGGTTCCGTCCTGTGGGTGGATGTTTCCTCCCACCCTTTTTTGGGACGGTGTTTTCGTCATGTTTCCCCGTTCGATGCGGTTCTACGTGACTTCTGATCTCGGGTGCGCCTGCGCCTTTGTGTGCCTTCAGGACTAGTGTTGGCTTCTGTGTTCTCGAGGGCTTGGGAAGGTTTTTCGCTACTTCCAGCATTATTGGAACGTCTGTTGGCTCCTCGTCCTTGTCACCATTTTGGGCTACTTGTGGCCCGGTTGGGCTACTTGTGAGCCGGTTGGGCTACTTGTGAGCCGGTTGGGCTACTTGTGAGCCGGTTGGGCTACTTGTGAGCCGGTTGGGCTACTTGTGAGCCGGTTGGGCTACTTGTGAGCCGGTTGGGCTACTTGTGAGCCGGTTGGGCTACTTGTGAGCCGGTTGGGCTACTTGTGAGCCGGTTGGGCTACTTGTGAGCCGGTTGGGCTACTTGTGAGCCGGTTGGGCTACTTGTGAGCCGGTTGGGCTACTTGTGAGCCGGTTGGGCTACTTGTGAGCCGGTTGGGCTACTTGTGAGCCGGTTGGGCTACTTGTGAGCCGGTTGGGCTACTTGTGAGCCGGTTGGGCTACTTGTGAGCCGGTTGGGCTACTTGTGAGCCGGTTGGGCTACTTGTGAGCCGGTTGGGCTACTTGTGAGCCGGTTGGGCTACTTGTGAGCCGGTTGGGCTACTTGTGAGCCGGTTGGGCTACTTGTGAGCCGGTTGGGCTACTTGTGAGCCGGTTGGGCTACTTGTAGCCCTGTTGGGCTACTTGTCGCCCTGTTGGGCTACTTGTCGCCCTGTTGGGTTCCTTTTTGGGCTCTTTGTTTCTTTGGCCGGTTTTATTGTTCCTGCTTCCTCTTTTGGCTACTTTTCTAGTGCAGTAGTCCTGGTTGGCGCCTTCCCACAGAGGGTTGTGCGGTTTGGCCAGCGTGTCATGCGCATGCGCTGTGGAGTTTGTTTTGGTCTGCGCGGTGTTTCAGTGCTGGTGTTTTGCGCCCCTTTTTGCTATGGTGCTTCGCCTCTCGTTCTTCTCCCTGGCTGCGGTATGTGCCCCTTCGCTCCGGGGGTGTCCTGGTTCCCAGTTGTGGGGAGGACACCGCAGTTTTCCCTGTCATGGGTGTGGGCCGCCTCCTTCGCCTCTCCCTGCTCTCCTGCGGGTCCGGCAGGGTCCGACTCTGGCGTCTTCACCTGGCGGTGCTCCCAGGTTCTTCTGGGCACGGTTGAGTCGTGTCAAGTTCGTGCCACCGTTCGCCAGGTGAGTTTCTGCGGTCTGGCGTCTTTTGGTCGGGCGCTGGATGCGGTGTTGTTTATATACCTGTCTTTATTTAGGTATATTTTTGTGCGGCTGAGACCGTTCGCACACCAGTGACTGTCCCTTTTTCAACCCTTCCTGTTCCCCTCATGTGCATGTCCAACCCATGCTGGAGTCATTCAGGGGACCCAACTTTTTTCATGTGAGGTGTGGGGGTTGTAGGGTTGGTTCTGTACTCCCCTGGTAAGGCTCCTGGCTGTGCTTGCAGGGTTTGAGCTCTGGCTCTTGGGTTCCGCCTATCTGATAGAACTTGCGGGATAGTACCAGTGGAGTGCAGTGGAGCTATTGGCACAATTGGGGAACACTGTATTACCATCAGTGGTCTGTGCTTGTTACACAACCTACTTGCGAGCATAAGCCTTCTTGCTGGTTTGTCCGTGGACTTCCAGGGCACACTAGCCTGTTTTCGTATAGCAGTTCCGGCCCATCCTGGTTGTGGGGGTATGTGGGCCGGCGGGCCGCTGCCTGGTGGGCCATCCTCTGGCCAGTCTAGCCTGGCATCGGGCTGGGCTTGGGGTGTAAAAGAGCTCCCAGTACCCCATCCAGCAGGTATCGAGCGGGGTTTTCTCCGCCGTCAGTCGCCTGGTGCAGGTTTCTGGGCTTGCTGGGTTTTGTCGTGTCTCCGTTGGCCCTGTCTGGGGTCTGCCTGCTCCGTTTCTCTGCCTTTGCAGAAGGGAGTTGCTATTTACATGTTGCATGTTGCGGTGGTGCCTGTTGCTGTTGCTGCACGTGTGCATTGGTACCGTGTTTCAAGGTGGCGTGTCCTTGTTTCTGTGTCCGGTTGTGGTGTGGCACTTTGCTGCTGTTTTGTGCCTGGGGATTGCGTGGGGGTTTTCTGTCCCTGCCTGAATGTCCACCCCAGGTTGTTTTCCTGTTTTTGTTTGTGCTTCTGATCTTTCTTCCTGCCTCCTCTGCAGCAGGGGTGTTCTGCGTGTGTTCTTAGGCGTTTTTCAGCCTGTGTCCTGTGATGTGCTTCTTTGTCTCGGTCTATTGCAGTTGTTCGTACCCCTTGGTTCGGGTACTGTTCTGGCGGCGAACCTTCCGCCTTCTTTGGTTTCCTAGCTTGCCCTGCCGTGTTTTTTTTTTTTTTTTTTTTTGTCTTGCGATGTCTCGCATCGGACCCGTCGTTTCTGAACTCCTGGCGGGGTTGCATGCTTTGGGGAGTTTTTCTGTTCGGCAGACGTTCCATCTCCTTGTGCTGCCTGGGTTTCGGTGGTCGCGCCCGAGATCTTCCCGCGGCTCCGCCTTTTCCTGGGCTCGGAGGGGCCTAGTCGGGGCTGCTTATGTTCTGCCTCACGGTCTCGCCTCCGGTTGGTGGTCGGGTGGCTTTGTGGAAGGTGTCCCACCTGCGTGCTTCTCTTGGCGGCAGTATGGGGTATTTTGGCAGTCCTTCCTTTTCCTGTCCCTTCTTAGGTGGTTACTCTTGTTAGCTTGGTTTTCTCTCGGCTTGGTTTTCTGGTGGGGGTTGGGGCCGTCGTCTTGCCACATACTGTCGCCTCTTTTCGTGCGGCGCTGGCGGAGCTGCTTCAGCTTGCTTTCGGTCTTGGTGTTGCTTCTGCACCGGTCTTGTGCGTCGTTTCACCTCCGGCCTGTTCGTGCGCCGCTTGCACCATCCTGGTCAGCGTGCTCTGTCTTCTCCTCGGTTGGTAGTGCCCCTTCGGTTCCGGTGTTTTTTTTTCGTCGGCTCTTTCCTTTTGGCCTTTGCCTCTGGGGGTCGAGTCGCTGGGTTTTCTTGCTCTTTCGGTTTTAGCATTTTGGTTGTTCGGTGGCAGCAGTCTCCATCTTTTCTGGCGCGGAGTGGGGCTGCTGCGTTCTGGAGGGGTCCAGGGTTTGTTGGTGCTTCGTTGGTCGGTCCGGGGGTGTGTCGTGTTTTGTGTTCAGTGGCGGCCCTCCGCTGTTGTTTGCATGCCACGGCGTTTGGGTCCGGAGCGCGTTTTGCGTTGATCCGGTTCTGTTCTTCCCTGTTCGCGGGTGATGGTGTCCCGGGTGGTCAGCCGTGTCCTTGCAGCTAAGCTGCCTGTGTTCTTCCCTCATGCCTGTGGCGTTCGTAGCTTCGCTGCTCTCGCTGCCGTCTGGGCGACGTGGCCTTGCAGTCTTTCGGGCATGGATTTTTGGTGTTCGTGTGGGGGGCCTTGCTGCTCGTTGTTCTCATGTTGTTCCTGGAACTTTTCGGGGCTGTGGCGCCGTGGGTTAGCGTTTGCTGCCGGTTGTCTCGCTTCCGTGGGGGGGGTATGTGGTGTCCGCCTCCCAGTTCTGTCCCTTTGACCTTCCTCTGTGGGTATTTAGCTCCAGGGAGCCGACGGGGCTCCCCCCAGAAAACCAGCGTTGAATGTAATGAAACGCCATTTTCTGGGTGAGACCCGGAGGCTCTTGGCAACCCTCCCTCCCTTCGGTCGGCAGTTTTTCGCGTGTTTTGACATCCAGCCTCAGAACTGATGGGTGGATAGCCGGCGTGGGAGGTCTGGGGCTCCCCCTTCCTCCTCCCGGGGAGGGGGGAGCTGCGCAGACAACAGCGCGGTGACGTATGACGTCATACTAGTTTTCTTGTTTTCTGTTGAAGAGTTCTATCCACTAGTTCGGCTTTAGGTAGCAATTTTCACCAGAATAGGGGTTTGTTTTGGAATGCTTACCTTTCTGGATGCTTGACCCGGTCGATGGCAGACATAGAATGCTTCCTACCACACGGGGTTTTCTATAGGCCATTGCTCCCCTTGCCTCTCTGAGGGGGCCAGGTTCTGGCCGTGGTCCCTTGGTAGGCCCTAGAACTCCATACACATGACTGATGCCAAAGTCTGACATTAGCATGTCAGCCGGTAAAGCTCTGGGAGCCTCCGGGTCTCACACAGAAAATGGTGTTTCATTACATTCAACGCTGGTTGTTTGCTGATGATGCTAAGATAATAGGAAGGATAATAGGAAAACAATCATAACTTAGATGATTGTTATGCCCTTCAAGTTGACCTGAACAAAATAAGTATATGGAGCACCACTTGGCAAATGGAATTTAATGTTAATAAATGCCATGTTATGGAATGTGGAATAGGAGAACATAGACCCCACACAACCTATATATTATGTGAGAAATCTTTAAGGAATTCTGATAGAGAGATCTAGGGGTGGTTCTAGATAGAAAACTATCACCTGAGGACCACATAAAGAATATTGTGCGAGGAGCCTATGCCACGCTTTCTAACTTCAGAATGGCTTTTAAATACATGGATGGCAATATACTAAAGAAATTGTTCACAACTTTTGTTAGGCCAAAGCTAGAATATGCAGCGGTTGTGTGGCACCCATATCTTAAGAAGCACATCAACAAACTGGAAAAGGTGCAAAGACATGCTACTAAGTGGCTCCCAGAACTGAAGGGCAAGAGCTACGAAGAGAGTTTAGAGGCATTAAATATGCCAAAACTGGAATACAGAAGGAAAAGAGGTGATATGATCACTACATACAAAATAATAACAGGAATTGATAAAATCGATAGGGAAGATTTCCTGAGATCTGGAACTTTAAGAACAAGAGGTCATAGATATAAACTAGCTAAACACAGATGCCGAAGAAATATAAGAAAATTCACTTTCGCAAACAGAGTGGTAGACGGTTGGAACAAGTTATGTGAGAAGGTGGTGGAGGCCAAGACCGTCAGTAGTTTCAAAGCGTTATATGACAAAGAGTGCTGGGAAGACGGGACACCACGAGTGTAGCTCTCATCCTGTAACTACACTTAGGTAATCACAGGGAATAGCTCAACTGACGGCTGAAGCATACAAAGTCTGCTTGAAGCACGTGCCTGTGAGGAGGGTAAGAAACAGGACCATTCTAGAAAGAGAACGCAGGCGACTGTACAGAAGGAAAAAAATAACGGAAATGCTTAGGCAGACACGACTATCACAAGAAAGGAAAATAACCCTAAACAGGGAGATCAAAGAAATAGAACAAATGTTGAAGCGATCATACGAGTCTGAGGAAATGGAATTGGAACAGAAAGCTATACAAGAGATAAAGAAAAATCTAAAATATTTTTTCACATACGCAAAATGAAAATCAAAAACCTCCACCAGTATTGGACCTTTAATTACAACTGAAGGTACGTACACAGAGGACAACAAAGAAATAAGTGAAATTCTAAGAAGCCAGTATGAGGCTATGTTTAGCACACCAATAAACAACATGAAAGTTGATGACCCAGCCAGCTTCTTTATGAATGACATCCAAGCTGCAGATACTATAACGGATATTAGCACGAACTCGGAAGACTTTGAAAGAGAAATTGACAATATGCCCATGTACTCAGCTCCTGGGCCTGACTCGTGGAATTCAATATTCATAAAGAAATTAACCCTCAAACCGCTAGGGGCCCAAATGGAATTCACACCCACAGGCGCAAAAAAAAAAAAATTACAAAAAATTCTTTCGTCTTATAGAAGTGTTCATTTTTGTTCCCTGATCACGGAAAAAATAACAAAAAAATCGTAGGTGGCATATTTTAGCCGCAATAGGGTAGGGAAGTGTGGCAAAAAAGGGGCGTTGGCAGAGTCTTCGCCAGATGAGGTCTACTCCGCTCGAGCTGTCAGACGGCAGTTGCCACAAATATATTATTACCTAATTATTTCAATGTCTCTGATTGATTTTTTCTTAGTTTTTTTGCAGTAATATTATTCCATACAGTGAATTGTGGTATATTTATATTATAAAATGTGTGAACCATCGCTGTACTCAAAATTATGGTGTGCATATTAGTGATTCAATTATTATGTTCATAAAACAATAAACAAATAGTTTTGCTGTTGTTACACTATATACACAGGTTATATATAAGTATTTGCATGTTTTGTACACCATAACGAACCACTAAGTTGGTCTTGTGAGTCAAAAAGCAACGAGGAGTGACTGCCAAACACCAGCGAGCCACTCACTGCCACCTCACTCACCCTCATTCACCCCCCACAACACTCTTTCTGTATTTATTCACTATACACAGACGTTATATATATACGTATTTACATGTTTTGTTCACCATAACTGTACATCTAAGCTTGTATGGTGAGTAAAGGCCACAAAGACGTAGCTACTCACACAGTCAGCTGATCGGCGGCCGCCCTCAAGGCCAGACGCACTAATATTTGTCCTCCAACAATATTGTTTGTGGTGTTATTACGCTATATACACATATTATATATAAGTATCTACCTGTTTTATTCACTATACCTGTACAAATAAGCTGGTATGGTGCCCAAAGACCATAGTGGCCATCAGTAAACACCATGTCAAGACGTGCAGACGACGCTCTTCCCTCACCAAAATGGCGGCTCCCAACCTACTCCTCTCGCTTTTATCTAACACTATACACACGTTATATATAAGTATCTACATTTGTGTTCACCATATCGAACCACTAAGCTGGTATGGTGAGTGCAGTCAATAAATGGTGGCCACACACAGAAGACGACGCCACAACCCTCCCTCCCACAACCTTACTCCTCCCTCCATGGAGCACAGCGCTAAATATCACCACAATCCTGCTATTATCAGAATCCTGGTCAGTTTTATCACAGTCAGGGGGCTTCAGTAATACTATCACTGCTAAATAATAGCAGCATCATATATATTATGGTATTTGTTGGCGATGCTGTGGTCACAAGCTGAACAGCGGTGCTGTGAGCTCGTGCTGCGTGCGCCAGCCTTGGTGGCTTGCTCAATACTGACGCTGTAACACCCAAGAATGTTGGCCTGGATTTTTTTTCTAGGTGGCATCTGGCAACTATCGGTCGTGGCTGTACTATAGCTGCCCCTATCCCAGGCGGGGAGTTTAAATTATAGCGCTAGACACGAAATCATATATAAATGATGTGCGCGGTTTCGGTTTTGTCACTGATATCATTTATATATGATATGCGCGGTTTGAGGGTTAAAGTACCAGTAGCGCGAGCACTCAGCATAATATGGAGAAAGAGAATGGATACAGGGGAGATACCAGCAGCACTTAAATCTCCAGATATAGCTCCTCTGCGCAAGGGAGGGAAGTAAAGCCTTGGCAAAAAATTATAGACCAGTTGCACTAACATCACACATAATAAAGGTTTTTGAAAGAGTGATTAGGAATCAAATTTCTAGTTTTATGGAAAATAATGAGTTACACAACCCAGGACAACATGGATTTAGAGCGGAAAGATCCTGTCTGTCACAGTTACTCAACCACTATGACAAAATCACACAAGCTCTAGAAGGAAAGCAAAATGCAGATGTAGTATACACAGACTTTGCAAAGGCATTCGGCAAATGTGATCATGGAGTGATTGCCCACAAAATGAGGTCAATGGGAATAACTGGTAAAGTAGGACGCTGGATACTCAATTTCCTGTCGAACAGAACACGAAGAGTAACAGTCAATCAAATCAAATCAAGTCCAAGTGCAGTTAAAAGCTCTGTACCTCAAGGTACAGTCCTTGCACCAGAGCTGTTCCTTATTCTCATATCAGATATAGATAAAAATACAAGTCACAGCTTCGTGTCATCCTTTGCAGATGACACAAAAATCAGCATGAAAAATACCTCTGCTGAAGACATTGAAAAATTACAAGCAGTTATCAACAAAGTTTTCGATTGGGCAGCAGAAAATACCATGATGTTTAAGTGTGATAAATTCCAGATACTCAGGTACGACAAAAATGAGGATCTGAAATATAATACAGAGTACAAAACACAACCGAATCTGTCCATAATAGGTAAACAGCATGTCAAGGATTTGGGAATAATGATGTCCGACGATCTAACATTTAGGGAGCATAACCAAGCAAATACAGTCCTTCCTCAGTCTAATGAACCCCGCTCTATCGAACTCCCGGAAGAGCCGAACAAATTGAATTCGGTACCAAATGTCCAGTGGAACATACAAATGTTCGATTAAGCGAGAAATGTTCGTCCAAGCGATCACTGAGACCGAGCTGTCATAGTTGATGACAGCCACTATCATCAACTATGATTCACCAAAGTGTAAACAGTTGTACAGAATTATATTTTGCTTTCCCTGTGGTGAGGGAGTGATGGTGGTGGTGGTGAGGGAAGTAGTGGTGGTGGTGAGGGAGTGATGCTGGTGGTGGTGAAGGAGGTAGTGGTGGTGGTGAGGGAGGCATTGGTGGTGAGGAAGGGAGTGGTGGTGGTGAGGGAGTGATGGTGGTGGTTGTGGTGAGGGAATGATGGTGGTGAGGGAGTGATGGTGGTGGTGAGGGAGTGATGGTGGTGAGGGAGTGGTGGTGGTGAGGGAGGTAGTGGTGATGGTGAGGGAGGCAGGGATGGTGGTGAGGCAAGCAGTGGTGGTGAGTTAGTGATGGTGGTGGTGAGGGAGGCGGTTATGGTGAGGGACGGGGTTGTGGTGATGTAGGGTGGTCGATCACGATAGTAAGAGTGGCGGAGGGGAGGACGGTTGCTGACCCCGCATCGCTGCCAAACCTCTCAACCATTCTATATTAAAAATTTCAATCTTAGCTGTAAAATATTTATGCCAAAATGTTAATTTTTGTGTATTAATAGGCATTATTAATCATTAACATGTTTTGTTTCCTGTAGAAAACAACAGCTGACTTGGCATTGTGTGGTGGTGGTGTGTGTGGCCAGGTACCAGTGTGTTGCTCCTCGAGTCATTGGGGTGGGGGGGTTCCTGGAAGTGTGAGAGGAGACCTGTCAACCCATTAATTATGGACTGCTGACTCCACGCCACATGTTTGTCTCGATACTATTCTCGATGCTTTTCACAAAATTAAGAGAGAAAATTTTACCATTTCAGTGGCTTGTAACACATTGCGCTATCATATTCCTTATTCAAAATGAAGAATGCGTAATAAATGGGTGTTTGTCAGTGGTGAGGGGGATGTATTAGCAGGTTAGGAAGTCAGCTAGCCTCTTTTTTTTGTTTTTTGTTGGCGACTTGAATGAGACGCTTCCAAGCCTGCTGCCTCAATACACCCCATGGATGGTGTGGTGGGTGCTGTGGGGGATGGTGTGGGTGATGTGGTGGGTGCTGTGGGGGATGGTGTGGGTGATGTGGGGGGTGGTGTGGGTGATGTGGTGGGTGGTATGGAGGGTGGTGTGGTGGGTGGTGTGAGGGATGGTGTGGGTGGTATGGGGGATGGTGTGGGTGGTATGGGGGATGGTGTGGGTGGTTTGGGGGGGTTTGGGTGGTGGTGTGGGGGATGATGTGGGTGGTGTGGGGGGATGGTGTTGGTGGTGTGGGGGATGGTGTGGGGGGATGGTGTTGTTTGTTGTGTGGGATGGTGTGGGTGGTGTGGGAGAGGGTGGAGGGGTGTGGAGGATGGTGTGGGTGGTGGGGGGATGGTGATTCCCCCATTTCAGATTATTATCGATACCTAAAGGGCATGAAAGATATTATAATGAAGCAGTGCACAACGAAGAAACAAACTAAAATTCAAAAGTTTGTGGTAAGGTTTCACAGTAGGCCTACAGGACCAGCACTAGCAAGGACTCCCTTCATGAGTCAGGTGCAATGTTTCCTAATGCTAATGTGTCCTGGCATATGTAAAAAAAAAAAAAAAAATTAAGAAGGTTGTTGGGGCCAGACGGATGGAACGAATTCCGCACTGGAACGAATCGACCTCGCCCCATATAGTTCGTGCAAGTGAGGACACACTGTACTGCGTCAGCCAGAAAAATGATAGGATGGATTACGAGAACTTTCAAATCCAGGGATCCCATCACAATGGTTGTACTCATCAAGTCACTTGTGTTGTCCCATCTCGAGTACAGTGGTACCTCGGAATGCGATTGTCCCTGTATGCGAGGTTTTCGGAAGGCGAGGTGTATTTACTCCAAAAATTTGTCTCGGAAGGCGATGGTTACTTCGGGAGGCGAGTTTGGACGCGAGTTTGTTGATACGCGTACAGCCGACCTAGTGCGTGGTGGTTCGGCGATCGTCGCCCCTCTGCCCCGCTGCCCCTCAGTGTACCATTGTCTCGCGGCTCAGTGACTACCCCCACATCAATTCTTGTCGCGGATTTTCAGTGTTTTGTTGGATTTTTGGTGATTTGTCTATACAATGTTATTATATATCTCACCATGAGTCCCAAGAAAGCCAGTGGTAAGGATAAAGGCCAGAAAGCTCATGTGAGGATGACAATAGAGGAGAAACAAGAGATCATTCGGAAGCATGAGAACGGTACACGTGTTGTTGAACTTTGTAGGCAGTACAACAAAGCCACATCAACAATATGCACTATACTTAAGAAGAAAAATAAGATTATGAGTGCTAATGTGGCAAAAGGAGTAAGAACATTAACGGCACAAAGACCACAAATACTTGAAGAAGTGGAAAAGTTGTTATTAATTTGGATACACGACAAGGAGTTGAGGGGTGATAGTGTTTCGGAGGCCATAATTTGTGAGAAAGCCAGGGTGTTGCACGAAGACCTTCTAAAGAAGACCCCTGCAACGAGTGATGCAGATAAGAAAGTTTAAGGCAAGCAGGGGCTGGTTTGAAAAATTTAGAAAGAGAAGTGGTATCCATAGTGTTACAAGGCATGGGGAGGCAGCCAGCTCAGACAAACCAGCCGCTGGACGATTTATTGACGAATTTAAAGAGTTTGCAGAGGATGAGGGATACCTACCGCAACAAGTGTTTAATTGTGACGAAACAGGACTGTTTTGGAAAAGAATGCCTAAGAGGATATACATTACCAAGGAAGAAAAATCCTTGCCTGGACACAAGCCTATGAAAGATAGGTTTACGCTTGTGCTGTGTTCAAATGCGAGTGGCGATTTGAAAATTAAACCCTTGCTAGTGTATCATTCTGAAAATCCAAGGGTTTTCAAACAGTATAATGTGCAGAAAACCTGTTTGTGTGTGATGTGGAAGTCTAATAAAAAAGCATGGGTGACTAGGCTTATTTTTTCAGAGTGGGTGAATGAAGTGCTGTGCCCTGCCATAGAAAAATATCTGCAGGAGAAACAATTGCCACTCAAAGCCGTGCTTCTCCTTGACAATGCTCCTGCTCATCCTCCAGGCTTGGAAGATGATTTGATGCCTCAATACAATAAATTCCTCACAGTTAAATTCCTTCCTCCTAACACCACTCCTCTAATTCAGCCTATGGACCAGAAAATCATAGCGAATTTTAAGAAACTGTATGAAAGGGCACTTTTCCGGAAATGTTTTGAAGTGACTGAAGCCACAAACCTCACCCTCAAAGAGTTCTGGAGAGAGCATTTTAACATTTGTAGTGCTTTAAAACTCGTTGACAAAGCCTGGCAAGAAGTGACTCAAAGAACCCTGATCTCTAGGTGGAGAAAATTGTGGCCTGAAGGTGTGAGAGAACTAGACTTTGAGGGGTTTGAGCCTATAAATGATGCGCCTATTGTTGAGGAAATTGTTAGTCTAGGCCAGCAAATGGGCTTGGAATTGGATGGTGATGATGTGGAGGAGTTGGTGGAAGAACACAACGAAGAACTGACCACCGAAGAACTCCTAGCCCTTCAACAGGAACAGCAAGCCAACACAGCAGCGAATGATTCTGCAGTGGAGGAGGAGGTGGCAGCAGCACCAACAGCACCAGCGAATGTCCCTTCT
Organism: Procambarus clarkii; assembly: GCF_040958095.1. Classification (NCBI taxonomy): domain Eukaryota; kingdom Metazoa; phylum Arthropoda; class Malacostraca; order Decapoda; family Cambaridae; genus Procambarus; species Procambarus clarkii. The sequence continues at coordinate 10,922,636 of NC_091202.1, read as the reverse complement.
GCAGTAATTAAGAAGGTGTGTCAGATGTGGGAAGAGATTCAAACAACTATTGAACAGACTCACCCAGAGAAAGCTGTAGTAGGCCGTTGTCTTAATCTTTTCAATGACAATGTGATGCCTTACTACAGAGAGAGCTTGCGAAGAAGGAAAAAGCAAGCTTCCATGGACAAATTTGTGGTGAGGAAATCGAGCAGTGAGCCTCAACCAGGACCTAGTGGCACTCAGGTTAAACGTCCCAGGGAGAGCACACCAGAAAGGTCCTCACTGCCTGATGTGATTATGGAAGGGGACTCCCCTTCCAAACAGTAACTCCTCTCCTCCTCCCCCCTCCTCACCATCTTCCATACGCCTACAGCACTCGACAGCAAGGTAAGTAATAACTGGAACATAGTTTTGTAGGTTTATTTAGATGAATTAGGTAAATTAGGTATAAAAATTTAGTTTGATGTGGGGTTTTTGGGGTAGTCAGGAACGGATTAATTCATTTCCCTTTATTTCTTATGGGGAAATTAACTTCGGAATGCGAGTTTTCGGAAGGCGAGGCGTCTCCAGGAACGGATTAAACTCGCATTCTGAGGTATGCCTGTACTGCCCAGTACTCATTTCCCCCTTCAGAGCAGGAGATATTGCCAAAATAGAGGGAATACAGAGAACATGTACGGCACGCATAGACGCGATAAAGCACCTAAATTATTGGGATCGTCTCAAAGCTCTCCAAATGTACTCGCTAAAAAGGAGACGAGAGAGATACCAAATAATATACACATGGAAAATACTGGAAGGCCAGGTCCCTAATCTACGCAGTAAAATAACAACATACTAGAGTGAACAATATGGAAGAAAATGCAGATTAGAACCAGTGAAGAGCAGAGGTGCCATAGGCACAATCAGAGAACACTGTATAAACATCAGAGGTCTGTGGCTGTTCAACGTCCTCCTAGCGACTATAAGGAATATTGCCGGAACAACCGTGGACATCTTCAAGAGAAAACTAGACTGTTTTCTAAAAGAAGTTCCAGACCAACCGGGCTGTGGTGGGTATGTGGGCCTGCGGGCTGCTCCAAGCAACAGCCTAGTGGACCAAACTCTCACAGGTCAAGCCTGGCCTCGGGCCGGGCTTGGGGAGTAGAAGGACTCCCAGAACCCCATCAACCAGGTATCAACCAGATATCATAGAATCGCTAATAAATGCCTGCATAGAAATTTCAAATGTTTTCAAACAAATTGTTCATGACACCCAGGTACAATCAGGTGAAGTGCAGAACGCAGTTTCGACATCACCACAGCCGAGTGCTGTGTCGGGGGCGGCGCCACAGCAGGGTGCTGTGTCGGGACGGCGCCACAGCAGGGTGCTGTGTCGGGGGCGGTGGCGCCACAGCAGGGTGCTGTGTTGGGGGCGGCGCCACAGCAGGGTGCTGTGTCGGGGCCGGCGCCACAGCAGGGTGATGTGTCGGGGGCGGCGCCACAGCAGGGTGCTGTGTCGGGGGCGGCGCCACAGCAGGGTGCTGTGTCGGGGGCGGCGGCGCCACAGCAGGGTGCTGTGTCGGGGGCGGCGCCACAGCAGGGTGCTGTGTCGGGGGCGGCGCCACAGCAGGGTGCTGTGTCGGGGGCGGCGCCACAGCAGGGTGCTGTGTCGGGGGCGGCGCCACAGCAGGGTGCTGTGTCGGGGGCGGCGCCACAGCAGGGTGCTGTGTCGGGGGCGGCGCCACAGCAGGGTGCTGTGTCGGGGGCGGCGCCACAGCAGGGTGCTGTGTCGGGGGCGGCGCCACAGCAGGGTGCTGTGTCGGGGGCGGCGCCACAGCAGGGTGCTGTGTCGGGGGCGGCGCCACAGCAGGGTGCTGTGTCGGGGGGCGGCGCCACAGCAGGGTGCTGTGTCAGGGGGCGGCGCCACAGCAGGGTTTTGTGTCAGGGGGCGGTGTTGGTGGCAGCCCCACAACAGAGTGCGGTCTCTGGCAAAGGAAAACAAACAAAACAAGGGTCCGAAACCTGTCTTTATTAAAAATGGGGTACCTGTAAGCATGGGATATTGGGAAGAACAAATGGAATATGTAATTACGATCACCCTAGAAAGCGCAGAATCCTCCTTAGTACAGGCAAATGCACCTAAAGCTGTGAATTTTTTCACTCAAAAGTTTGCAAGAACTCCTTAGATAGGAAAGAGTGCTTCAATATGGAATGTTGAAGCACTTATTCACCTGGTATCCCTTTCCATACAAGGGATACCAGGCGAATAAGACCGACAAACCGCCTCGAGGAAAGCAGCCACAACACTATTTACCAGGAGTATTTTTTAGCAAGAGGAGGAGGAGTAGAATGGCTAAAAAAGTCCAGACTCTACCACCATCTCGGTCAAATGCTGGAGAGGACGCAAACACAGTGGCCTCCTTACCACAGCCTCAGATATTAACACCAAGTAAAGCTTCCAGCACTTCCACAAACATAACACTATTTTTATTTGCCAACATTCAGGGTATAAAAACTTGCAAATCTAACAAAGTGCAATTCATAGATGGCCTCCTACATGAATCAAATGCAGTGTTTGCAGCCCTAACGGAAAATCACACCAAGGACTAACATGATGGTGAAATATGGATTTCGGAGTACAATCTTTTCAGATGTGACAGGAAACACTGCCTACAGGGTAGGGCCAGCTTCTACTTCAAAGACGCACTCGTCTGTACTGAGCTGTACACCACAAATTATATGGTGGAAGTGCTGATAATCAAAATAGAGATCTTATATGTAGTTATTGTCCTTGTATACAAATCACCGGAGGCAAATCACCAGCAGTTTAAAGATCAACTAATGAAAATATAACACTGCTTGGAAAATTCCACAAATCCAGCCCCAAACATCATTCTGCTTGGGGACTTCAACCTACGGCACCTGAAATGGGAAAACCTACCTAATACAGTTATATCAGAAAAAATACCAGGAAGTAGCCTAAATGAACAGGCACATGCAAATGACCTGCTACAGATGTGCGACAGGTTTGTCTTAAACCAGCAAATAGTAGAACCAACTAGGTAGGAGAACACGCTGGACCTCATTTTCACCAATAATGATGAATTGATCAGGAAGATTATGATTACAAATACCTGTTACTCAGATCACAACTTAATTGAAGTTCTGACACGCTTGGGGAATAGACCTTCAAAACCAGTCCTGATTCCCGGTGGAGGAGATTTCAGCAAATTCAACTTTAATAATAAACAGATAAACTGGAAGCAAATAAACCAAGACTTCACAAAAATAAGCTGGGAAGAACAGCTGGAAAAGGCAAACCTGAACAAGTGCCTGGAAAAAATAAGCTCCGTAGCACTAGAAATATGTTCAAACCGCAAAACCCCCGAAGAAAAAAAAAGGAAGAGATACAGATTGGAACGAGAACGTCGTTCCCTCTTTAGGCGAAGAAAATTAATCACATTTCACCTAGAGTGGTGGTTTTCCAAAGTGGCAATCATGAAAATTCTGTTATCTCTCTTCTAATGAGATGAGCCGCATGAAGGTTCGTTTGGTGTACAATATATTCCACGAGCGGCTCATCATAGAATGCTGTAAAATAATCCAATTCACTCATATCCTCTCCATTATCAGGGAAAAGCTCTGTAATCCCAATGTCTTTATTGTCAAAGGCAGGAATTCGAGGAATAAAACCAGCACCATCACTCCACACTAGTACACCTGGTCTCCTGCGAGACGCAACAGGGGCATGACGGCGAGGAAGCGATGCACACCGTGGACCAAGAGCTGAAGCCCGTCTAAGCACAGTACGGCCGCTACGTGCACGTGAGGTGGAAGCACGTGAACATGAGGCTCTTGGTGCCTCATGTTTTTCCATGCAGTGGCGCTTGGCTGGGCAAGACGCTGCTGACGCGACAAATTCTCGCCTTGTAACACCACTGGTACCGGTACCAGGCTCGGTAACACTATGTTCTGATTACACTTCACTAAAACCAGAAAAAGTCGCCTTCCTCTGACTCGTCACCGAAAGTATCCTCAGACTCTAAATAATTACAGGAACTGTGTGGTCGAGGGTGAATTGGAGTAGACACTGGGCGAGGTGGCATGGGTGAGCATATAGGCTTCGCCATGGGAGGCGTCTGTATCTCATTTTCACTGTCCGTGCTATCATCATCGGTCAATTGTGTGTAGTCTTCATCAATGTCAGTCATCAAAATCACTTTCCTCACCATCAGAAAATAATTCACTGGTTTGCTCTTGGGTGAGTGATTGCGTGGTGCGCGCCCGGGAAGCGTTCGGCCGTGCTCTCGACATGGTAGCTGCTGGGTAACTGATGCCTCCCACGCGATGATAGCGTGAGCTGGATTTTTTTACAAAATTACGGCTGTTTACTATAGCCCCTAGGCAGCGTATGGGGACCCCCTCTACCCCGCGGGCCTTTCAAATCTTGCTCGGTACTCAAATACATCATATGATTTGGAGCGCAAGTTACCTCAAGTCACTCAACACATCATATGATGTGTTGCACAATTAAGGGGTTAATTTTTTTTGGGCTGATTTTTTCTCGGATTTCAAACTCTATTTTCTTTGTCTTTTTAGGTTGTTTTGATGATTAGGGACCATATTAGGGCTTTTTCACTTATATAAAGTATACCCTAAATATATCCCCCTAAATCATTATAATTATAATTATCCCTATTTTAATAATTATTTTGTGTTTTTGGGGGGTTATTTTTTCTCGACTTATTTCAACACATATTGACCTACAGCTTTCACATATTCGAGTACGAATGCCAAACGTGTTAATGTTATTGTTAATGTAAATGTTAACACTTTCGCGCTTTAGATTAGAGATAACTCGTCGCCGTTTTTTCTTACGATTCCGCATAACAGCCTACTTTTCTCGTCCATCGAAAAAATATTTCTATAAATTCCATTTTTTAACCGAAATGGATGGGGATACTTTTGTTTTGTAGAGAATTTATTTCCAAATTTTTTGGTACCAGAATGAATATTATATCACAAACTTCTATGAGTTAAAAAAAAAATACACAAAGTATGTTTGGGGGTGTGGCGAGCGTGTGGCAGTGGGTTCCCTTTAGCCGTTAATATATCCAACACGTGGGAAATATTTGTATGTGTTATGTATATGTCTGTGTAGGGAATTTTACTGCGATCACTGTGATGCAAATTATAAAATGTTTCAACAAGTATAAACATGACAAACATCAAACGAACGAAAACAATGCGTTCGTTTCTGCCGCGAACGCATACTGAGCGACGTGGTTCTATATTTGGCGCTTCTCTTACACATGCTTTGTACAAATGTTATACAGTTCATCTTATAGAAAATTTTATTGTGAACACATTGGTATAAAAAAGAAATACGTACATAGAAAAGTAGGGTCAGGAAACGTATAAACTTTCCAAGCATGATTTCCCCCCTGTGTTTTCGCCAGTGCGCTCGCGGCTAACTACTCTCCACTTCACACACTCTTGCGGGTGGGCAATTACCTATATTAAACATTCATATGCATATGTCCGCGTAGAGAATTTTATTGCGATTCCAATGATACCAAAATTAGCGATGTAGGACAACTGTAGGCTTCGCAACCATTAAGAGAGTGGAAACATTTTGTTGCTGTTTGGCGCTCTCGGCGAGTGATCTGCATACAGGCATACCTCAGAATACGATTTTAATCCGTTCCTGGAGACGCCTCGCCTTCCGAAAACTCGCATTCCGAAGTTAATTTCCCCATAAGAAATAAAGGGAAATGAATTAATCCGTTCCTGACTACCCCAAAAACCCCACATCAAACTAAATTTTTATACCTAATTCATCTAAATAAACCTACAAAAGTATGTTCCAGTTATTACTTACCTTACTGTCGAGTGCTGTAGGCGTATGGAAGATGGTGAGGAGGGGGGAGGAGGAGAGGAGTTAGTGTTTGGAAGGGGAGTCCCCTTCCATAATCACATCAGGCAGTGAGGACCTTTCTGGTGTGCTCTCCCTGGGACGTTTAACCTGAGTGCCACTAGGTCCTGGTTGAGGTTCACTGCTCGATTTCTTCACCAAATATTTGTCCATGAAAGCTTGCTTTTCCCTTCTTCGCAAGCTCTCTCTGTAGTAAGGCATCACAGTGTCATTGAAAAGATTAAGACAACGGCCTACTACAGTTTTGTCTGGGTGAGTGTGTTCAATAGTTGTTTGAATCTCTTCCCACATCTGACACACCTTCCTCATTACTGCAGAAGGGACATTCGCTGGTGCTGTTGCCACCACCTCCTCCTCCACTGCAGAATCATTCGCTGCTGTGTTGGCTTCCTGTTCCTGTTGAAGGGCTAGGAGTTCTTCGGTGGTCAGTTCTTCGTTGTGTTCTTCCACCAACTCCTCCACATCATCACCATCCAATTCCAAGCCCATTTTCTGGCCTAGACTAACAATTTCCTCAACAATAGGCGCATCATTTATAGGCTCAAACCCCTCAAAGTCTAGTTCTCTCACACCTTCAGGCCACAATTTTCTCCAGCCAGAGATCAGGGTTCTTTGAGTCACTTCTTGCCAGGCTTTGTCAACGAGTTTTAAAGCACTAAAAATGTTAAAATGCTCTCTCCAGAACTCTTTGAGGGTGAGGTTTGTGGCTTCAGTCACTTCAAAACATTTCCGGAAAAGTGCCCTTTCATACAGTTTCTTAAAATTCGCTATGATTTTCTGGTCCATAGGCTGAATTAGAGGAGTGGTGTTAGGAGGAAGGAATTTAACTGTGAGGAATTTATTGCATTGAGGCATCAAATCATCTTCCAAGCCTGGAGGATGAGCAGGAGCATTGTCAAGGAGAAGCACGGCTTTGAGTGGCAATTGTTTCTCCTGCAGATATTTTTCTATGGCAGGGCACAGCACTTCATTCACCCACTCCGAAAAAATTAGCCTAGTCACCCATGCTTTTTTATTAGACTTCCACATCACAGACAAACGGGTTTTCTGCACATTATACTGTTTGAAAACCCTTGGATTTTCAGAATGATACACTAGCAAGGGTTTAATTTTTAAATCGCCACTCGCATTTGAACACAGCACAAGCGTAAACCTATCTTTCATAGGCTTGTGTCCAGGCAAGGATTTTTCCTCCTTGGTAATATATGTCCTCTTAGGCATTCTTTTCCAAAACAGTCCTGTTTCGTCACAATTAAACACTTGTTGCGGTAGGTATCCCTCAGCCTCTGCAAACTCTTTAAATTCGTCAATAAATCGTCCAGCGGCTGGTTTGTCTGAGCTGGCTGCCTCCCCATGCCTTGTAACACTATGGATACCACTTCTCTTTCTAAATTTTTCAAACCAGCCCCTGCTTGCCTTAAACTCTTTCTTTTCTGCATCACTCGTTGCAGGGGTCTTCTTTAGAAGGTCTTCGTGCAACACCCTGGCTTTCTCAGAAATAATGGCCTCCGAAACACTATCACCCCTCAACTCCTTGTCGTGTATCCAAATTAATAACAACTTTTCCACTTCTTCAAGTATTTGTGGTCTTTGTGTCGTTAATGTTCTTACTCCTTTTGCCACATTAGCACTCATAATCTTATCTTTCTTCTTAAGTATAGTGCATATTGTTGATGTCGCTTTGTTGTACTGCCTACAAAGATCAACAACACGTGTACCGTTCTCATGCTTTCGAATGATCTCTTGTTTCTGCTCTATTGTCATCCTCACATGAGCTTTCTGGCCTTTATCCTTACCACTGGCTTTCTTGGGACTCATGGTGAGATATATAATAACAAATTGTATAGACAAATCACCAAAAATCCAACAAAACACTGAAAATTCACGACAAGAATTGATGTGGGGGTAGTCACTGCGCGCGAGACAATGGTGAACTGAGGGGCAGCGGGGCAGAGGGGCGACGATCGCCGAACGACCACGCGCTAGGTCGGCTGTACGCGTATCAACAAACTCGCGTTCAAACTCGACTCCCGAAGTAACCATCGCCTTCCGAGACAAATTTTTGGAGTAAATACACCTCGCCTTCCGAAAATCTCGCATACAGGGACAATCGTATTCCGAGGTACCACTGTAGTTTTTTATTTGGTGTTGATACTCCTTATGCTTGGGCGGCATTTTAGAGGTATGCTCTTATAGACAATTTCATTGCGAACACGGTGATACCAAATTTAAATACGTGCGCCTTCAATTATTGTCAGGACAGTCAAAAGAGTGTACACTTTTTCGGTCTTACCGCGTAGGCGCGCGAAGTGCCGAAAGCATCTGGGGTATTGTTTTTTTTTGAGCGCCGAGAGTGCGAAAGTGTTAATTAAAACATACAATTAAATTAATGAATTAAAACTGTCTAAATTTATTCATTGTTGATAACTTCAACTTCAATTATCTCTGAAACTAGAGTTTCAACTTTGAGTGGCTTCTAAAATATCTAGTTTTTCACTGATTCTCACTATTTTGACGTATTGTCTGCTCAGCTGTCTGTTCTACAATCCCTTCAGAATGGATTTTTCATAAACTTTATATATTTGGAGTTACATTTTTTGGGGTGGAAATTTGCTGCATATTTCAAATGCCCTATTGATGATTTTTTTTTACAGTAAACTATACTGAAAACCTTTATTCTAATTTGATGAAAATGAAGATCATATGCTATTCTGAGAGAATAATAACATTAAATGAACAATTGGTGAAAGTTCATATTTTTTTTAATCTGAATTGAAAATCTGAAGTTTTCAATTTTCAATTTTAAAATTAATTTTGATTCTCTTGATTTTCAAATTACACTGATCATTTGGACAGAGTTGGAGCATTTACCGAGTTGATTATGCCAAAAAGATTGGAAAGTGTCTTGTGGAAGTTTTAAAAAATTATGTTAAATTATTTTATGTCAAATCACATATGTACTGTATATATTGTGTGGTCTAAGGGTTAATGATGATAAGTTCCAGCTGTTGCACTCGGAAAAAATGAAAAATGTAAAACAGAAACCACGCACAAAATGCCATCAAATCATAACATAGAACAAAAAAGCAATGTAAAGGATTTGGGTGTACTCATGTCGGATGACCTAACCTTTAAACACTTTCATGCACCCTTCACTTGGATGTACGGGCGTTTTTTTTCTATCGCTTGTGGGGTCGCGTCGTACATTTATGGTCCGTGTTATAGTAGGTATATACTACTCGATCGACTTGGGGTTTGTATGAATATGTTTGCCATTAAATTTCCGTTTTCTCTAATAGGCACAGTGCCTATTTGAGAAAACGGCATTGTATTGTAACTTAGAGGAGAGACTATTGAGTTGGTGACACAACGAGGGTAATCGCCCACTTCCACACACTCTTGTGTTGGCCGGGATCATGATTCTACATTTATATGCATATGTCTGTGTAGAGAATTTTACTGCGAGTTCAGCGATATAAAATTTAATGCTGTAGGACTAATGTGGAGCTGACAACAAACAAAAGAGTATGAACATTTTGTTGCTGTTTGGGCATACGGCGAGACGGCGAGTGATCTACATTTTTATTTATTTCGTGGTGGAATAGCTAATGCTTTGGTTACATTTTATACATATGATCTTGTAGAGAATTTTATTGCCAACACATTGATACCAAAAGGAAATACGTAGCTCGAGAATTGGTGTCAGGAGAGTGAAAAGATTACACACTGTTAGGTGTTTATGCTCAAGAGAAAAAAACGCCGCGCGCACTTATGCGCAGAGTTTTTTTCGCGATGCCCGGCCACATTAAAGTGTTAAAGAACACAATAAAGTAGCCGTCACAACTGCAAGAAAAATGACAGGTTGGATAACATGAAGTTTTCAAACTAGAGATGATATACCAATGATAGTACTTGTCAAGACACTAGTGCTCTCTAGTGTGGAATATTGTTGCACAATGATGGCCCCTTTCAAAGCTGGAGAAATTGCTGACCTGGAGAGCACGTAGAGATCCTTTACTGCTAGAATCCACTCGGTAAAACATCTAAAATTATTGGGACCGACTAAAATACCTAAATCTGTATTTTCTTGAGCACAGGTGGGAGATGCATAATAATTTACACATGAAAAATAATAGAGGGGCTGGTCCCAAACCTGTACACAGACTTATCACCACATGAGACCAGGAGGCATGGCAGGATGTGCAGAATACCCCCATTGAAAAGCAGAGGTGCAATAGGTACTCTGAGAAATAACTCTATCAACATCATAGTCCCGAGACTGTTCAGCACGCTTCCACTACACGTAAGGGGCATAACTGGCCGACCCCTCACAGTGTTCAAGAGAGAACTGGATAAACACCTCCAAAGGATACTTGATCAACCAGGCTGTGACTCGTACGTCAGGCTGCTAGCAGCCGCCTCCAACATCCTAGTTGACCAGTCCAGCAATGAGGCCTGGTCAATGACCAGGACACAGAGACTCGAAACCAACAAAGGGTAACGCAAGGTAAAGGTAGTGTGTGCTGGAGGATTGCATAAGGGTGGTGTAGTCAGCTGGAGGATTGCATAAGGGTGGTGTAGTCAGCTGGAGGATTGCATAAGGCTGGTGTAGTCAGCTGGAGGATTGCATAAGGCTGGTGTAGTCAGCTGGAGGATTGCATAAGGCTGGTGTAGTCAGCTGGAGGATTGCATAAGGCTGGTATAGTCAGCTGAAGGATTGGGTGAAACTTAGCTGTAATGGAGTCCTGCAGATTATTTATCTGTTGCAATTTTATCTCAAAACTGCATTTCCTGGGAATGCTGCATTATTAGCAAGTGTTAGGAATATTCCTAATTAAATAAAATTAATAAAATATTATTTCTGGGGGGAGCCCCGTCGGCTCCCCGGAGCTTTACCGGCTGATATGCTAATGTCAGACTTTGGCATCAGTCATGTGTATGGAGTTCTAGGGCCTACCGGGGACCACGAGCCAGAACCTGGCCCCCTCAGAGAGGCAAGGGGAGCAATGGCCTATAGAAACCCCCGTGTGGTTGGAAGCATTCTATGTCTGCCATCGACCGGGTCAAGCATCCAGAAAGGTAAGCATTCCAAAACAAACCCCTATTCTGGTGAAAATTGCTACCTAAGCCGAACTAGTGAATAGAACTCTTCAACAGAAAACACGGAAACTAGTATGACGTCATACGTCACCGCGCCGCTGTCTGCGCAGCTCCCCCTCCCCGGGAGGGGGAAGGGGGAGCCCCAGACCTCCCACGCCGGCTATCCACCCATCAGTTCTTCGGCTGATGCTATAGGCAATGGTTATGTGCTCCGGCTCCAGTGGTTGTTTCAGCACTGTACCTAGAGTGTGGTGTCTGTTTTCTAGGTGGTGCGTGAGCCGGGTGTGATTCTTCAGTACTCGGGCTGCATGCGCCTAGGGTTCCCTTCCCTAGGTGCCCTGTAAGTACTGCCCTTGGGGCTTGGGGCCACCTTCCACAAGTTCCTTGGGTCCTGCCCCTGCTTGGCCGTTTACCGCTTGGTTTTCGGCCGCTCTTTGTGTGCTCGGGTGTTCTGTCTCCCTTGTTCGCCTTAGAGTAAGGGGCAGTGTTTGCACTGGTGGGGCGCGGGGTACTGTGCAGCTTGTCTTTACCAATCATAGCGGCCGGCTCTGTTCCGCTTGGGTATGCTGTCCTCTTGCGGGGTTTTCTTTTTCTTTTGTTTATATAACTGGTGGGGGGGTCTGCCTTCGTTCTTGCCCCTTGTGTCCCTTGTGTTCTGAGTATTTCTGGTGGTACCCCCTGCTAGGTCCCCGTGAGTGTACACGTCCCGGGGGTTCAGCTCTTAGAAAGTTGTTTGGTAGCTTGGGTGCCGGTTAGCAGTACCCTGCCTGGGATTACCTGAGCGCGAGTCCTCTTAAAGTAAACGCTCGGGACCCTGGGAAACCCCTGGGGGCTCGCGGGTCCGATGGATGTGACCCCAGAGCCCCCCCCTCGCTTCCAGCGAGTTTGAGGGTTGCTCTCACCTTTTGTCTCTGGGTGACTCTCTGTTTTGCCTCCGTCTGCTGCCTGTGGGGTCGGTGACACCTTCGACCCGGTGTCCTGCGAGTTTGGTTGCTCGTTGTGGCTCGGTTACCCAGTTGTGCTAACAAAGCGGGTGCGGGCAGCAGGGGCGTTGCACTTGAGCCTTGGTGGTGGCAACGTTCTCGTGGTTTCCTCCCCGGGAGCCCCGGGGCTGCCCCGTTGTATTTCGTTTTGGGACTTGGGGGTGTTGGTTGCTTCGGTTCCATCCACGCCCCCTTGTCTTTCCCCTGGTTCACCCTTCCTGCCTGTATCCGGTTCCTTACCGTCTGTAGGTTCAGGGCGGGGTGTTTGGTGGTGTTGAGACTCGGGCAGTCTCGGGGAATTCCCCTTCCGGGGTAGTGACGGGGGCATTTGGGCCTGTTCCTCCAGCCGTGTTGTATGAGTCTGCCAGTGGGCTCCCTTCCTTAGTGTTTTCACGGCTGCCCCGGTTTTCTGGTACGGCCGGGGCTTTGGGGGAACGGCTCGGCCCCGGGGCCTGTCGTGTAGGTTCCCGGGGCTGGGGAGGGGCTGACTTGGGGGGGCCTTGGCCCCGTTAGACCCCGTGGGGGGTTTTATCCCCCTCTCGGCGGGGCTTGTGGTTACGCGGAGTGGGGTCTTTCCTCCCCACTCGCCGTACGTGCTGTTGGACGTCGGCCCCTCCCCGGGCTCGGTTCCTTGGCCTTTGAGTCGGTTGGTTCCGTCTTGTGGGTGGATGTTTCCTCCCCCGCTTTTTGGGACGGTGTTTTTGTCATGTTTCCCCGTTCGATGGGGTTCTGCGTGACTTTTGATCTCGGGTGCGCCTGCGCCTTCGTGTGCCTTCGGGACTAGTGTTGGCTTCTGTGTTCTCGAGGGTACGGGAAGGTTTTTCGCTACTTCCCGCATTATTGGAACGTCTGTCGGCTCCTAGTACTTGTCGCCCTGTTGGGCTACTTGTCGCCCTGTTGGGCTACTTGTCGCCCTGTTGGGCTACTTGTCGCCCTGTTGGGCTACTTGTCGCCCTGTTGGGCTACTTGTCGCCCGGTTGGGCTACTTGTCGCCCGGTTGGGCTACTTGTCGCCCGGTTGGGCTACTTGTCGGCCGTTTGGGCTACTTGTCGCCCGTTTGGGCTACTTGTCGCCCGTTTGGGTTCCCTTTTTTTGGGCTCTTTGCTTCTTTGGCCGGTTTTATTGTTCCTGCTTCCTCTTTTGGCTCTTTTTCTCGTGCAATAGTCCTGGCTGGCGCCTTCCCGCAGGGAGGGTGTGCGGTTCGGCCAGCGTGTTATGCGCATGCGCCGTGGAGTTTGTTTTGGTCTGGGCGATGGTTCAGTGCTGGGGTTTTGCGCCCTTTTTTGCTACAGTGCTTCGCCTCTCGTTCTTCTCCCTGGCTGCGGTATGTGCCCCTTTGCGCCAGGGGTGTCCTGGTTCCCAGTTGTGGGGAGGACACCGCGGTTTTCTGTGTCATGGGTGTGGACCGCCTCCTTCGCCTCTCCCTGTTCTCCTGCGGGTCCGGCTCTGGCGTCTTCACCTGGCGGTCCTCCCAAGTTCTTCTGGGCACGGTTGAGTCGTGTCAAGTTCGAGCCACCATTCGCCAGGTGAGTTTCTGCGGTCTGGCGTCTTTTGGCCGGGCGCTGGATGCGGCGGTGTTCATATACCTGTCTTTATTTAGGTATAATTTTGTACGACTGAGACCGTTCGCACACCAGTGACTGTCCCTTTATCACCCCTTCCTGTCCCCCTCATGTGCATGTCCAACCCATGCTGGAGTCGTTCAGGGGACCCTCCTTTTTTAATGTTGTGAGGTGTGGGGGTTGTAGGGTTGGTTCTGTACTCACCTGGTGAGGCTCCTGGCTGTGCTTGCAGGATTTGAGCTCTGGCTCTTGGGTCCCGCCTATCTGGTAGAACTTGCGGGATAGTACCAGTGGAGTGCAGTGGTGCTATTGGCACTTTTGGGGAACACTGTATTACCATCAGTGGTCTGTGCTTGTTACACGACCTACTTGCGAGCATAAGCCTTCTTGCTGGTTCGTCCGTGGACTTCCAGGGCGCACTGGCCTGTTTTCGTATGGCAGTTCCGGCCCGTCCTGGTTGTGGGGGTATGTGGGCCGGTGGACTGCTCCTAGCAGCTGCCTGGTGGGCCATCCTCTGGCTGGTCTGGCCTGACCTTGGGCCGGGCTTGAGGTGTAAAAGTGCTCCCAGTACCTCATCCAGCAGGTATCGAGCGGGGTTTCTCCGCCGTCGGTCGCCTGGTGCAGGTTTCTGGGCCTGCAGGGTTTTGTCGTGTCTCCGTTGGCCCTGTCTGGGGTCTGCCTGCTCCGTTCTCTGCCTTTGCAGAGAGGAGTTGCTATTTACATGTTGCATGTTGCAGTGGTGCCTGTTGCTGCTGCTGCTGCACGTGAGCATTGGTACCGTGTTTCACGGTGGCGTGTCCTTGTTCCTGTGTCCGGTTGTGGAGTGGCGCTTTGCTGCCGTTTTGTGCCTGGGGATTGCGTGGGGTTTTTGTCCCTGCCTGATTGGCCACCCCTGGTTGTTCTCCTGTTTTTTTTTTTTTTTTTTTTTTTTTTTGTGCTTCTGCTCTTTCTTCCTGCCTCTTCTGCAGCAGGAATGTTCTGCGTGTGTTCTTAGGCGTTGGTCAGCCTGTGTCCTGTGATGTGCTTCTTTGTCTCGGTCTGTTGCAGTTGTTCGTGCCCCTTGGTTCGGGTCCTGTTCTGGCGGCGACCCTTCCGCCTTCTTTGGTTTTCCTAGCTTGCCCTGCCGGTTGTTGTTGTTTTATTTTTTTGGGGGGGTTCTTGCGATGTCTCGCGTCGGACCCGTCGTTTCTGAACTCCTGGCGGGCTTGCATGCTTCGGAGTTTTTCTGTTCGGCAGACGTTCCATCTCCTTGTGCCGCCTGGGTTTCGGTGGTCGCGCCCGAGATCTTCTCGCGGCTCCGCCTTTTTCCTGGGCTCGGGGGGGCCTTGTCGGGGCTGCTTATGTTCTGCCTCGTGGTCTCGCCTCCGGTTGGTGGTCGGGTGGCTTCGTGGTAGGTGTCCCACCTGCGTGCTTTCTTGGCGGCAGTATGGGGTATTTTGGCGGTCCTTCCTTTTCCTGTCCCTTCTTCGGTGGGTCCTTCTTGTTGGCTTGGTTTACTCTCGGCTTGGTTTTCTAGTGGGGGTTGGGGGCCGTCGTCTTGCCACATACTGTCGCCTCTTTTCGTGCGGCGCAGGCGGAGCCGCTTCAGCTTGCTTTCGGTCTTGGTGTTGCTTCTGCACCGTTAGTCAGCTGTCTTGTGCGTCATTTCACCTCCGGCCTGTTCGTGCGCCGCTTGCACCATCCTGGTCTCTGGTCAGCGTGCTCTGTCTTCTCCTCGGTTGGTAGTGCCCCTTCGGTTCCGGTGTGTTTTTTCGTCGGCTCTTTCCTTTGGGCCTTTGCCTCTGGGGGTCGGTTCGCTGTGTTTTCTTGCTCCTTCGGTTTTAGCGTTTTGGTTGTTTGATGGCAGCAGTCTCCATCTTTTCTGGCGCGGGGTGGGGCTGCTGCATTCTGGAGGGGTCCAGGGTTTGTTGGTGCTTTGTTGGTCGGGCCGGGGGTGTGTCGTTTTTGTGTTCAGTGGCGGCCCTCTGCTGTTGTTTGCGTGCCACGGCGTTTGGGTCCGGAGCGCGTTTTGCGTTGATCCGGTTCTGTTCTTCCCGGTTCGCGGGTGATGGTGTCCCGGGTGGTCAGCCGTGTTCTTGCGGCTAAGCTGCCTGTGTTCTTCCCTCATGCCTGTGGCGTTCGTGGCTTCGCTGCTCTCGCTGCCGTCTGGGCGACGTGGCCTTGCAGTCTTTCGGGCATGGATTTTTGGTGTTCGTGCAGGGGCCTTGCTGCTCGTGGTTCTCGTGTTGTTCCCGGGATTTTCGGGGCTGTGGCGCCTTGGGTTGGCGTTTGCTGCCGGTTGTCTCGCCTCCTTGGGGGGTGCGTGGTGTCCGCCTCCCGGTTTTGTCCCTTTGACCTTCCTCTGTGGGTAGTTAGCTCCGGGGAGCCGACGGGGCTCCCCCCAGAAAACCAGCGTTGAATGTAATGAAACGCCATTTTCTGGGTGAGACCCGGAGGCTCCCCGGCAACCCTCCCTCCCTCCGGTCGGCGTTTTTCGCGTGTTTTGACATCCAGCCTCAGAACTGATGGGTGGATAGCCGGCGTGGGAGGTCTGGGGCTCCCCCTTCCCCCTCCCGGGGAGGGGGGAGCTGCGCAGACAGCGGCGCGGTGACGTATGACGTCATACTAGTTTCCGTGTTTTCTGTTGAAGAGTTCTATTCACTAGTTCGGCTTAGGTAGCAATTTTCACCAGAATAGGGGTTTGTTTTGGAATGCTTACCTTTCTGGATGCTTGACCCGGTCGATGGCAGACATAGAATGCTTCCAACCACACGGGGGTTTCTATAGGCCATTGCTCCCCTTGCCTCTCTGAGGGGGCCAGGTTCTGGCTCGTGGTCCCCGGTAGGCCCTAGAACTCCATACACATGACTGATGCCAAAGTCTGACATTAGCATATCAGCCGGTAAAGCTCCGGGGAGCCTCCGGGTCTCACCCAGAAAATGGCGTTTCATTACATTCAACGCTGGTTTTTTGCTTTACAATGATTGGGAAATCCAAATGACTGTTTCCTCTAGTACCTGCAGGGTATATTTGTGCTCAACCCTGCAAGCACATCTAGATGAGTACATACTTGAATTCATACTTATATATGTTCATATGTGCATTCATAAGCAAATTTCTATTCTTGTAGATCTTTGAAAGATGAAGTTGAACGTCTTCGACTCCAGCAATTGAGGAGGAGTTCTTCTCAGCTTTTTGATGGGGAGGTTATGGGAGATGAAGAAATATCTGATCAAGAGGGAGGTACTGATGATAAAGAGAAAGATCTGTTGGAGAGAGAAAATGCTGTCAATCAAAAGGAAATGGAAAGTAATCAGGCAATCCAAGAAAAAGAAGAAGAAATAGCAGGCTTAAGGGAACAGTTAAGATGCACACAGTTGCACTGTCAACATGTTCTCAGTGAGAAAAATAGGTAAGCTGTATTCTGACAAATTTTTTACACAAGGTCCTAAAATATACATTGTCAATTTTTTCATTCATACATTAGATTGACTAGAGAAATACAACAAGCAAATTATGTACAAGGCATTGTATGGTACTGTACAATTTTTAAGTTTCTAGTTGTGTGTTAAATTTTGGTAATTTCTATCCATTTAAGTTTTTCCAAGCAACCTAAGCTTTTATAACTAAATTTCCTACACTCCTTCAATCCATCACCTGTAGTAACTTAATTTGTTGATTATTTGTTTTTTTAATCAACAGTATGGCTCCACTGTACAGTATTTCCACTTTGATGTAGAGTGCTATTTCTAGCTATTACAGTACAGTATTGATATGTTCTTCGATTATTCACAGGCGATTGAAATGTTTCCAGTTAACATAAGGATTCGTACAATTTTCCTCATAGTATTTAATACATAAAAGCTAGATTATTTAATTTTATGCCAATATTTTTGTTTACATTTACATACATAACAGAAATCTAGAGCAGCGTCTTCAAGCAGCAGAGGCTCAGCGTCAACAAGCTCTGGAAAGTCTTCGCCGTCTTGGTATTGCCAGTGAGGTATGCATAATAGTATGTTCAGGGAAAATTAGGGTGAATGGTGTACTTAACAGTACAGTACTAATTGTGACTGTGAAGGTGCATTGTGTTGAAAACTTAGGATTTGACTATTTAAGAATAACCCAGAGATGGCATAGTGACATCCAAATAGAGAAACGTGTAATTACCTAAGTGTAGTTACAGGATGAGAGCTACGCTCGTGGTGTCCCGTCTTCCCAGCACTCTGTCATATAACGCTTTGAAACTACTGACGGTCTTGGCCTCCACCACCTTCTCACTTAACTTGTCCCAACTGTCTACCACTCTATTTGCGAAGGTGAATTTTCTTGTATTTCTTCGGCATCTGTGTTTAGCAAGTTTAAATCTATGACCTCTTATTCTTGAAGTTCCAGGTCTCAGGAAGTCTTCCCTGTCGATTTTATCAATTCCTGTTACTATTTTGTACGTAATGATCATATCACCTCTTTTTCTTCTGTCTTCTAGTTTTGGCATGTTTAATGCTTCTAACCTCTCCTCGTAGCTCTTGCCCTTCAGTTCTGGGAGCTACTTAGTAGCATGTCTTTGCACCTTTTCCAGTTTGTTGATGTGCTTCTTAAGATATGGGCACCACACAACAGCTGCATATTCTAGCTTTGACCTAACAAAAGTCATGAACAATTTCTTTAGTATATCGCCATCCATGTATTTAAAAGCCATTCTGAAGTTAGAAAGCATAGCATAGGCTCCTTGCACAATAATCTTTGTGGTCCTCAGGGGATAGTTTTCTATCTAGAACCACCCCTATATCATCTTTCTTTATCAGAATTGTTTAAAGATTTCTCACATAATATATAGGTTGTGTGGGGTCTATGTTCTCCTATTCCACATTCCATAACATGGCATTTATTAACATTAAATTCCATTTGCCAAGTGGTGCTCCATATACTTATTTTGTCCAGGTCATCTTGAAGGGCATGACAATCGTCTAAGATTCTTATCCTTCCTATTATCTTAGCATCATCAGCAAACATGTTCATATAATTCTGTATACCAACTGGTAGATCATTTACGTAGACAATAAACATCACTGGTGCAAGAACTGAACCTTGTGGATACTCCACTTGTGACATTTCTCCAGTCCGATACATTGCCTCTGATCACTGCCCTCATCCTTCTATTAGTCAGAAAATTTTTCATCCATGTTAGCTTACATGTCACCCCTCCAATATTTTCCAGTTTCCAGAACAACCTCTTATGATGAACTCTGTCGAAAGCCTTTTTTAGGTCCAGATAGATGCAGTCAACCCAACCATCTCTTTCCTGTAATATCTCTGTGGCTCGATCATAGAAACTGAGTAAATTCGATACACAGGATCTTCCAGATCGAAAAACCATACTGTCTGTCTGATATTATATCATTTCTCTCCAGGTGTTCTTCCCATTTAATTTTAATTATTTTTTCCAATATTTTGACTATTACACTTGTCAATGATACCGGTCCATAATTAAGGGGGTCTTCCCTGCTTCCACTTTTGTAGATTGGAACTATGTTAGCCTTTTTCCACACATCAGCTACAACTCCTGTAAACATGGATGCCTGAAAAATCAGTTGAAGTGGAATGCTGAGCTCAGGTGCACATTCTCTCAGAACCCATGGTGAAACTCCATCTGGACCAACTGCTTTATTCTTATTTAGCTCCTTGAGCATTTTTTCCACTTCGTCTCTAGACACCTCTATATGCTCTATGTTGTTCTCTGGAATTCTTATTGTGTCTGGTTCCCTGAAGATTTCATTTTGTACAAAAACACTTCGGAACTTTTCGTTCCAAAGGGAACAGTTTCACACATTTCCTTTTCAGTTTTCTGTGAATCTATTTCCCATTTTCAACTTCTGAATATTATCCTTTACTTGCAATTTGTTGTTTATGAATTTATAGAATAGACCTGGTTCTGTTTTACGTTTGTCTTCAATCTCTTTTTCAAAATTTCTTTCTGCCTCTCTCCTCACTGCCGTGTAGCTGTTTTTCGCATCTTTGTATCGCTGGTATGTTTGGGGATTTGGCCTCTTCCTGTATTGATTCCATTTTTGTGTCTTTTGGTCTCTGGCCCTCTCGCAATTTCTATTGAACCAATCCTGTTTCTTAGTTCTGCATCTCTGTTTTGGTATAAATTTTTTTGTGCCTTTATCATATATTTCACAAAACTTGACATACATATCATTCACTTCCTTGTCTAGCATCAAGTCTGTCCAAATTGTACTCACTAAAAAAATTTCTAAGGTGGCAATAATGTCCTCTCCTGAAGTCAGGTTTTTCAACTGCTTCAACCTCCATATTTTCTTCCAGATTATAATGCATTGCATACTTTATTCCCAAAAAGACATGGTCACTTTTACCCAAGGGAGGAAGGTACTGAATGTCAATTATCTCTTCGTCCTTCCTGGTAAATATCAAATCTAGCATGGAGGGAACGTCCCCTTCCCTCATCCTCGTAGCTTGTTTAACATATTGATACAAGAATGTTTTCAGGATGAGATCTACAAATCTACAGGTCCAAAAATCTTCTGTTTTAGCTTCATATGCTTCCCAGTCTATGGATTTCAAGTTGAAGTCACCGATTATCGACAGTCGTGATCTATCGTTATCCGCTCTCGCTATAATCTTTCTCATTATTGTTATAAGACCTTCGTGTTTTCTATCTAGTTCCTCCTTTGACCATGTGCATCTTTGCGGTGGACTATATGCATTTATGATCATTAGGTTATCTTCCTCATGGCAGATCTCTAGTGCTATTATGTCAACTTCTTGTGGATTGGCAGTCATTATTTCTTTCACCTTTAGGTGTGCTTTCACCAGCACAGCAACGCCACCTGCCTTAACTAATTTTTCTGTCCCATTCTTCAAATTGAGTAGCCCCTTGGGAATATGACCTCATTTAAAATAACATCTTCAAGTTTTGTCTCCTGTGAGTGCAACAATGTCTGGTGTCTGCAGCTGTATTACATCACTTAACTCCAGTATCTTCGATCTCACTCCATCAATGTTGGTGTATGCAATCTTCAGGAACTTGTTCCCCCTCTCCTTATTCTTCACTCCCCCTCTCTCTATTGATTTTGTTGGTTTGCCTTTATGTACCACTTTACTGGTCTGCCTACCCCTATCATTTTGTAGAAAAAAGAATTGATTTCTTCTTCTTTCCTGCTCTCATTTAAACTTTTTACCTCGGCGAGGTTCAGTTTCAGCTTTACTCTGTCTTCTTTTGAAAGATCTCGTCTTAACGACCACACTTTCGAATCATCATTACTTTGTAATTTTCTGGCATTCTTGAGTACTTCTTCCATCTGTTTGGCACCATTTAGGGTGATCCTCAAAGGTTGATCTTTCCCTTCTACGTTTTTGCCTATTCTCCTGTAGTCACACATATTCTCTATGGTAGTAAGACCTTCTACTAGGCCAACAATTTTATCTACTACTTTCGCTTTTTCTACAGCTCTTTCTGACCTAGATGTTATCTCCTTTTCTTTGCAACCAAAAATTATCAGGGATTTGCTCCGATCAACTGTGTTTTGCACCAACTTCGGGTTAGATGCCAATTCCTTTCTCACTTCCAGCCTAATGTTTGTTTTATCTTAGTTGCTGCAGT
This sequence comes from Procambarus clarkii, assembly GCF_040958095.1. Classification (NCBI taxonomy): domain Eukaryota; kingdom Metazoa; phylum Arthropoda; class Malacostraca; order Decapoda; family Cambaridae; genus Procambarus; species Procambarus clarkii. The sequence continues at coordinate 10,901,489 of NC_091202.1, read as the reverse complement.
GTTTGGCTTCCTTTACGGCTTCTTCAATTTTTTCCTACTCATTGGCCACTTGTGCATAGGTGAGTTGCATATCTGTCTTGCACTGTTATATTCCCTGTGTAACTTCCTCCATCTGTGCTGACAAAAGCTGTTTCTCCTGTTGAATTTCCTTACCTAACCTATTGTAGTCATTTATGTTTAAATTTACTTTAACTTCTTCCAAAGCTATTTTTAAGAGTTTATTTTCTTCTTCCATGGCTTTGCAATTTGTTTCGAATTGATTTTTATCCTTGCACAAGTCTTTCACTATATCCTGAAGACATAAAACTTTGCTATTCAAATGGTCATTACTTTCTTTCAATTTACTAATTATTTCTACATGGGAGTTCACTATAGTATCTAATTTTACCAACTTGTTATGTAGACTACTAATATCAATGCTTTCTTCATTGAATCCCGCAAAATTAAGCTCTGTTTTGTTTTTCCTCTTGCCGGCAGCAATCTTGAATGTTCTTCTCTGCACTGGAAACACTAGGGCAACTTTTTCTCATTTGATTTTTCACTTCCCTTAGCACATTCCTGTTATCTCACCTATTTTTCAAAAGCACTATACCCTTATGTTCTCTGGAACACCACTCACTATCATCAACCTGTACTACAATACTTAGGATTGTTGAAATATGCTGGAGCTCCTCTGATGCAAGTGTTGACCCCTGGGGGTATCACCTTTTGAATCCTTTTGAATTGAATGTGTGTGTAATTACCTAAGTGTAGTTTACAGGATGAGAGCTACGCTCGTGGTGTCCCGTCTACCCAGCACTCTGTCATATAACGCTTTGAAACTACTGACGGTCTTGGCCTCCACCACCTTCTCCCCTAACTTGTTCCAACTGTCTACCACTCTGTTTGTGAAGGTGAATTTTCTTATATTTCTTCGGCATCTGTGTTTAGCTAGTTTATATCTATGACCTCTTGTTCTTAAAGTTCCAGGTCTCAGGAAATCTTCCCTATCGATTTTATCAATTCCTGTTACTATTTTGTATGTAGTGATCATATCACCCCTTTTTCTTCTGTCTTCTAGTTTTGGCATATTTAATGCCTCTAACCTCTCCTTGTAGCTCTTGCCCTTCAGTTCTGGGAGCCACTTAGTAGCATGTCTTTGCACCTTTTCCAGTTCGTTGATGTGCTTCTTAAGATATGGGCACCACACAACTGCTGCGTATTCTAGCTTTGGCCTAACAAAAGTCGTGAACAATTTCTTTAGTATATCGCCATCCATGTATTTAAAAGCAATTCTGAAGTTAGAAAGCGTGGCATAGGCTCCTCGCACAATATTCTTTATGTGGTCCTCAGGTGATAGTTTTCTATCTAGAACCACCCCTAGATCTCTTTCTTTATCAGAATTCTTTAAAGATTTCTCACATAATATATAGGTTGTGTGGGGTCTATGTTCTCCTATTCCACATTCCATAACATGGCATTTATTAACATTAAATTCCATTTGCCAAGTGGCGCGCCATATACTTATTTTGTCCAGGTCTTCTTGAAGGGCATGACAGTCGTCTAAGATTCTTATCCTTCCTATTATCTTAGCATCATCAGCAAACATGTTCATATTATTCTGTATACCAACTGGTAGATCATTTATGTAGACAATAAACATCACTGGTGCAAGAACTGAGCCCTGTGGTACTCCACTTGTGACATTTCTCCAGTCCGATACATTGCCTCTGATCACAGCCCTCATTTTTCTATCAGTCAGAATATTTTTCAGCCATGTTAGACGCGTACCTGTCACTCCTCCAATATTTTCCAGTTTCCAGAACAACCTCTTATCTGGAACTCTGTCGAAAGCCTTTTTTAGGTCCAGATAGATGCAGTCAATCCAACCATCTCTTTCCTGTAATATCTCTGTTGCTGTGAGTGTGTGTAATTATCTAAGTGTAGTTACATGATGAGAGCTACGCTCGTGGTGTCCTGTCTCCCAGCACTCTGTCATATAATGCTTTGAAATTACTGACGGTTTTGGCCTCCACCACCTTCTCACTTAACTTGTTCCAACCGTCTACCACTCTTGTTTACAAAAGTGAATTTTCGTATATTTCTCTGGCAGCTTTGTTTCGTTAGTTTAAATCTATGACCTCCTGTTCTTGAAGTTCTAGGTCTCAGAAATTCTTCCCCTATCAATTTTATCGATTCCTCTTACTATTTTGAACGTAGTGATCATATCGCCTCTTTTTCTTCTATCTTCTAGTTTTTGCATATTTAACCCTTTAACTGCACAACGCGCCTGCAGGCTCAGGCCTAGGGTGTGGAACGCGCCTCCTGGTGTTTGTATTTTTCATTAACAATTTAAAAGTGGCGCGCGGTGATGTGGGTATGGAATGGGTAGCTGGGGGCCCCAGTGATTGTCCTGCCATCTTGAAAAAAAATCCCAGCATGCCCCGCGGCCGTAGGGAGCCCCAGATTCCCAAGCAGTAACCATGTCTGACGCATCGTCAACGAGCTTCCATTCCACGGCGACCCGCAGGTCATGGAAAACGACTCTCTGAGGAGGATATTCGCGATATATTGTACAACGATGGTGCTATGGATGATGACCTGGACTATGATCCTGAGAAAGATCTGACACAGAGGTCCGATACGAGTGAGGGGGAAACAGAAGTGGATGATGTGGCAAGCGTGTACGGTACACGCTCCCCGCCCGGCCTGTCTCGCCGCCCTGGGTCAACACCGTTATTATCACCACCATCATGTATGTCCCCAGGTGCTAGTTCATTATTCAGTGATAGTACATGTGACGAATCGTTCTCGGGGTTCAACGACATTGGCTCTGATACGAGTAGTGTGGACGACCCCAGTACTAGCAGTGGGGGTGGTACCAGGTGGGGTTTTGCTGCCTCAGCAACACGTGCAGGCAGGCGGCGGCGTGTCTCCCAGCATGACGACAGTGGGCCCTCGACATCGGGTGTTCGTGGTAGGCCTACGGTTTGGAAATCTGCCTCAGCGTCAAGCATACTCTCACGCAGCTCCAGAGCAGCAGCAGACGACGTAGCCGTGGTTTTGGTGGCCGTGGTGGTGTTGGCCGTGGTGTTGGCGCCTACACCAAACCCCCTGGTGTACTTGTGTGGGAGGATTGCGCCACATTTGTGCCCCAAATACCAACGTTTGTAGATACCGACGTTGGTGTTACAGCTTTATTCCCGTATACCGGTGATGATATGGCGGACATGGAATATTTCCAGGCATATTTCGACAATGTGTTCATGGACCATCTTGTGACCGAGACAAACACATACGCCCACGCCCTCATAGACGGCGGCATATTACCTGCCTCGCGCCTCACGTGATGGAAAGATACGACAATGGACGAGACGTACGTGTTTCTCGCTATATGTATGATGATGAAACACTCTGAGGAAGCTGTCATCCAGGACTATTGGAACAAAGACAGCCTTGTTCCATCGCCCATCTTCAACCGTTATGACGCGGGATAGGTTTCTGTTGATTCTGAGGTGCCTGCATTTCGAAAATAATGCAAACGAGGACAGGGAAGGCAGACTTTGGAAGGTACGCAAGGTATTCAGCGACCTGAGAGAGAAGTTCAGGGATTATTTTGTACCTGGACAGAATGTCGTTATCGACGAGTCGCTTGTATTGTTCAAGGGCAGACTGGCATTCAAACAGTACATCCCTTCCAAGCGGCACCGTTTTGGCGTCAAGTTATTTGTGCTGTGCGATTGTGAGACTGGTATCGTCCTGGACATGATCTTGTATTCCGGTACAGATGTCGACATACCAGCTCAAGATGAACACGGGTTCTCCAGCAGTCTCGTAAAAACCCTAATGAAGCCGTTGCTGAACAAGGGCCATATACTGTTCACGGACAACTATTACACCAGCCCCCTGTTGACCAGATACCTCGTCGCCCACAACACCGGCATATGTGGCGCTGTGAAGCTCATCAGGAAGGAAATGCCTGTGTTCGGTATAGGTATAGGTGTGGGTGAGTGCCAGTTGCGCAAGTGTGACAAGATGCTGTCAGTGCGGTGGAAGGACAGACGCGAAGTGAATATGCTGATAACAATTCACACGGGTGCTATGTTGGACACTGGCAAGGTCCATTATCAGACACACAACCGCATGTACAAGCCGGACTGTGTCATAGACTATAACGTGAACATGCGCCTCGTCGATAAGTGTGACATGATGCTTGGTGGTGTGGAGTGCGTACTCAGGTCAGTGAAGTGGACGAAAAAGTTCTTCTTCCACCTCATGGATGTTGCAGTGCTCAACTGCTACAATACGTACCTTGTGAAGTCCAGCAGGAAACCGTCTATACGTACCTTCAGTGCCAGCGTGGTGTCACAGCTGCTGGTAAAGTATGGCAAAGAGGGCTCCGTAGTACCCCGCGGGATGCAAGCAACGATGCCACACGCAGCCCCAGACAGACTGCGGGGTAATGAGAACTTCGGGGTACACAGGCTGGAGTATGGGAGAAGGGTAAACGTGCATGCATAGTCTGCAGGAACACCACACGCCGACCCCAAAAGCGTAGATGCATCAGCACCTGGTGCGTGGAGTGCAAGGTGCCACTCTGCCCCGTTGACTGTTTCGCAGCATATCACACACTCGCGGAGTACTGAATGTGTGTATAGTGTGTATATATAGTGTGTGATACTGTACAGTGTGTATATATAATGTACATATCAATATATTTGCGTGATATATTAGAAATAAGTGCAGGATAAGTGAACCATTTTGTGATGCATGTAACACAGCGTCTACGAACAGTACGGATGTTCTACTGCCATAATATGGTGTACGTGATCACCATACATCGGTTCAGCACGTGAAATGTAATAAAATCTATTTAGAACTGTGCGCAAAAAATGTGCAAAAATATATTCGCGGCAACTCGCGTGCCCCGCCCCGGCCGCCCCACCGGCCCCGGGAGCATACTGGTCTGGAGCACGGGGAATTATGACGTCACGGCCCATCTTTCAGACCCCATAGCAGCCAAAGTAAGTACAATTTCGAACTTGCGTTGCTATACCCATATACAGGGAGGGGTTTTTGACACTTTCCGAAGAAAAAAGAATTTTTTCCCAAGGTTTCATTTCCTCCGCACTGGGGGATCTCATATATATAGGCCGCGCAGTTAAAGGGTTAATGCCTCTAACCTCTCCTCGTAGCTCTTGGCCTTCAGTTCTGGGAGCCACTTAGTGGCATGTCGTTGCACCTTCTCCAGTTTGTTGATGTGCTTCTTACGATATGGGCAACATACAACCACTGCATATTCCAGCTTTGGTCTAATAAAAGTCGTGAACAATTTCTTTAGTGTTTCTCCATCCATGTATTTAAAAGCAATTCTGAGGTTAGAAAGTGTAGCATAGGCTCCTCGCACAATGTTCTTAATGTGGTCCTCAGGTGCCAGTTTTCTATCTAGAACCACCCCTAGATCACTTTCTCTGTCAGAATTCTTTAAAGATTTCTCACATAATTTATAGGTTGTGTGGGGTCTATGTTCTCCAATACCACATTCCATAACATGGCATTTATTAACATTAAATTCCATTTGCCAAGTGTTGCTCCATATACTTAATTTGTTCAGGTCTTCTTGAAGGGCAGACAATCGTCTAGGTTTCTTATCTTCCCTATTATTTTAGCATCATCAGCAAACATGTTGATGTAATTCTGTATTCCCACTGGTAGATCGTTTATGTAGACAATGAACGTTACCGGTGCAAGAACTGAACCCTGTGGTACTCCACTCGTAACATTCCTCCAATCCCGATACCTTGCCTCTGATTATGGCCCTCATTTTTCTGTCAGTTAGGAAATTTTTCATCCATGTTAGTAGCTTACCTGTTGCTCCTCCTGTCCTTACACTCCTTACCTGTCTCTGTGTATATGTATGTATCTGTGTACTCGCCTATTTGTACTCATCTATTTGTGCTTGCGGGGGTTGAGCTTTGGCTCTTTGGTCCCGCCTCTCAACTGTCAATCAACTGGTGTACAGATTCCTGAGCCTACTAGGCTCTATCATATCTACATTTGAAACTGTGTGTGGAGTCAGCCTCCACCACATCACTGCCTAATGCATTCCATCCGTTAACTACTCTGACACTGAAAAAGTTCCTTCTAACGTCTCTATGGCTCATGTGGGTACTCAGTTTCCACCTGTGTCCCCTTGTTCGCGTCCCACCAGTGTTGAATAGTTTATCTTTGTTTACCCGGTCGATTCCTCTGAGGATTTTGTAGGTTGTGATGATGTCTCCCCTTACTCTTCTGTCTTCCAGTGTCGTAAGGTGCATTTCCCGCAGCCTTTCCTCGTAACTCATGCCTCTTTGTTCTGGGACTAGTCTAGTGGCATACCTTTGGACTTTTTCCAGCTTCGTCTTGTGCTTGGCAAGATACGGGCTGCATGCTGAGGCCGCATACTCAAGGATTGGTCTTACATATGTGGTGTACAAGATTCTGAATGATTCCTTACACAGGCTCCTGAACGCTGTTCTGATGTTAGCCAGCCTCGCATATGCCGCAGACGTTATTCTTTTTATGTGGGCTTCAGGAGACAGGTTTGGTGTGATATCAACTCCTAGATCTTTCTCTCTGTCCGTTTCATTAAGTACTTCATCTCCTATTCTGTATCCTGTGTCTGGCCTCCTGTTTCCACTTCCTAGTTTCATTACTTTGCATTTACTCGGGCTGAACTTCAACAGCCATTTGTTGGACCATTCACTCAGTCTGTCTAGGTCATCTTGTAGCCTCCTACTATTGTCCTCAGTTTCAATCCTCCTCATAATTTTTGTATCATCGGCAAACATTGAGAGAAACGATTCTATACCCTCTGGGAGATCATTTACATTAATCAGAAACAGTATAGGTCCAAGGACTGACCCCTGCGGGACTCCACTCGTAACGTCTCGCCAGTCTGAGACCTCACTCCTCACACTGACTCGTTGTCTCCTGTTGCTTAGGTACTCCTGTATCCAACGGAGTACCTTCCCTTTCACTCCAGGCTGCATCTTTCACTAGCCTTTTGTGTGGCACTGTATCAAAGGCTTTCTGACAATCCAAAAATATGCAGTCTGCCCACCCTTCTCTTTCTTGCCTTATTTTTGTTGCCTGGTCGTAGAATTCAAGTAACCCTGTGAGGCAGGACCTGCCATCCCTGTATCCATGTTGGTGCTGTGTTACAAAGTTCTTTCGCTCCCGGTCTTCCACTAGCTTTCTTCGCACAATCTTCTCCATCAGCTTGCATTGTATGCAGGTTAGGGACACTGGCCTGTAATTCAGTGCCTCCTGTCTATCCCCTTTCTTGTATATCGGGACTACGTTAGCTGCTTTCCAAATTTCTGGCAGTTTCCCTGTTGCCAGAGATTTGTTATACACTATGGAGAGTGGCAGGCACAGTTCTTCTGCTCCTTCCTTTAGTATCCAAGGGAAGATTCCATCTGGGCCTATACCCTTTGTCACATCCAACTCTAGTAAACACTTCCTTACTTCCCCGCTGGTAATCTCAAACTCTCCCAGTGGTTCCTGGTTAGCTATTCCCTCTCTTATCTCTGGGATTTCTCTTTGCTCTAAGGTGAAGACCTCTTGGAATTTCTTATTCAGTTCCTCACACACTTCCTTGTTGTTTGTAGTGAATCCTTCTGCCCCTATCCTTAATTTCATAACCTGTTCCTTTACTGTTGTTTTTCTCCTGATGTGGCTATGCAGCAATTTAGGCTGAGTCTTTGCCTTGCTTGCGATGTTGTTTTCGTATTGTCTTTCTGCCTCTCTTTTCATCCTGACATATTCATTCCTGGCATTTTGGTATCTTTCTCTGCTCTCCAGTGTCCTGTTATTCCTATAGTTTCTCCATGCCCTTTTACTTTGCTGCTTAGCTAGCCTACATCTCTGATTAAACCATGGGTTTCTCATCTTCATTTCACTGTTTTCCTTTTGGGCTGGGACAAACTTGTTTGCTGCGTCCGTGCACTTTTGCGTGATGTAGTCCATCATATCTTGGGCCGTCTTTTCCCTGAGCTCATTTTCCCTGTCTTGTGTTGAAAGTTTGTTTTCACCTCATCCAAAACTGTTGTAACATATCACTTCACCCAAATGCAGGTATAAAATCGAAGCTGTTTAAACTCTGTTCAGTTATAGCTGTGTGTGTGTGTAAACTAAAGTCTTTGAAAATGTAATAAGTTTTACGAAACACGTTCAAGTGTCGAGTCATACTAGAAATAAAAATGAATTTTGGAGAATTTATTTTTCAGTTACCATCAACAGTGAAAAAAAATAAAAGAAACATTGAGAAAATTCGTGTTAGAATTATTAATCTTACTTTTTCGGTCATATTTAATAATATATGTATATGTATGCAAACAAGCCTGAATGGTCCCCAGGACTATATACAACTGAAAACTCACACCCCAGAAGTGCCTCGAACCCATACTGCCAGGAGCAACGCAACTGGTATGTACAGGGACGCCTTAATCCGCTTGACCATCACGACCGGACATAAGGAGTCACTTCTGGGGTGTGAGTTTTCAGTTGTATATAGTCCTGGGGACCATTCAGGCTTGTTTGCATTTGTGTTCCTCACGTGTGCCCCAAAGAATGAGGTGATTTGATAAAATGCTATGCCCAAGATTACCATCCGAGTGCCGGCGGGGAAGTGGTTCAAATAGCTTCGGCTATCACTTCCTTATGTCCGGTCGTGATGGTCAAGCGGATTAAGGCGTCCCTGTACATACCAGTTGCGTTGCTCCTGGCAGTATGGGTTCGAGTCACTTCTGGGGTGTGAGTTTTCAGTTGTATATAGTCCTGGGGACCATTCAGGCTTGTTTGCATTTGTGTTCCTCACGTGTGCCCCAAAGAATGAGGTGATTTGATAAAATGCTATGCCCAAGATTACCATCCGAGTGCCGGCGGGGAAGTGGTTCAAATAGCTTCGGCTATCGCTTCCTTATGTCCGGTCGTGATGGTCAAGCGGATTAAGGCGTCCCTGTACATACCAGTTGCGTTGCTCCTGGCAGTATGGGTTCGAGTCACTTCTGGGGTGTGAGTTTTCAGTTGTATATAGTCCTGGGGACCATTCAGGCTTGTTTGCATTTGTGTTCCTCACGTGTGCCCCAAAGAATGAGGTGATTTGATAAAATGCTATGCCCAAGATTACCATCCGAGTGCCGGTGGGGAAGTGGTTCAAATAGCTTCGGCTATCACTTCCTTATGTCCGGTCGTGATGGTCAAGCGGATTAAGGCGTCCCTGTACATACCAGTTGCGTTGCTCCTGGCAGTATGGGTTCGAGTCACTTCTGGGGTGTGAGTTTTCAGTTATGTATATGTATGTATATATGTGTGTATATATTTGTCTCTATTGACGAGCTTCACCTCTATTAACGAGCAAAACCACATGGTGCTTCCTAGCATCTCGCGGGTTCTCGCAAATTCTCGGACGCCTCTGACGCCAGTGTTGTTGTTGTATCGTGCACGACAAGCATCCCTCTGCATTTATTTGTTCTTTTTTGTGTGTGTCGTTTTGCGACTACAATTTGTAACACACGATGTTGCGAAAGAAGCTGCTTGCTAAAGATAGTGTCGTCAAGATGAAGAAAGACACAATTACTGTTTTACAATTACACACAATTACAATTTTTGGAACCAGTGGTTAGAGGCGTTTGTTTGGGTTTAAACTGTTAGTAGATAGTGGTATGGGAATTGATTTGGAGGAAGGAGGTAATAAAAGTATGTGTTTGTGGGAGAAAAGAATTGGCAAAATGATCAGGAAAAGAGAAGAGCCTTAAAATAACAATTCACTTTAGGTATATTACACTAACACTAGAAGTCTAAGAAATAAAATAAATGATTTAAATGCTCTTGTCTGCACAGAAAAAATAGATACTATTGCACTTACCGAAACGTGGATGAATGTAGAAAATAGAGCTCTATTAGCTGAATATCAAATAAATGGATTTAAACTATTTCACACAGATATATTAGACGAGGAGGGAGAGTAGCCATATATGTTTTGCCATATGCATATGCCATATGCCATATATGAGACAATTTGAAATGTAGTCTCAAAGAGGGAATCAAAACTGAGCCACATACAGAAACTATTTGGATAGAATTAAACGAAAAAGCAAATAACATTATAATAGGAGTTATATATAGGCCACCAAATTTAGACAGAATGGAAGCAAAGCATCTATGGGATGAAATATCTAGAGCATCTAGATCTAACAGTATTTATGTCATGGGTGACTTTAATTTTAGTGGAATAAACTGGTTAAACAAAACAGGGAATAATGAAGCAGAAGATTTTCTAGAATTAATTGACGATTGCTTTCTTACGCAACACATTCAGGAACCAACGCGGGGAAATAATATTTTAGATTTAGTGTTAACTAACAGGGAAACACAAATTAAGGACATTCGAAATAGGGAGTGAGCTAGGGAACAGTGATCATAAAGAAATCAGATTTAGCATTCAGGGAATAGATCTGTAGGAGAAAATTCTGTTAAAGTGCCTTATTTTCGAAAAGCTGATTTCAGTAGCCTAAGAAATTTTTTGGGTCAAATAGATTGGAAAGTCTTGGGTATGGGTTGTGGGCCGGTATTGGAGCTAGACGTGAACCCAGCGATAGGTGACGTAAAAGGGGTTTTCGATGTGGATTCAAAATATAACCTATTTAAAAATATTCTAACCAAAGCCCAGGAATGTAGTATACCATATAAATTGAATAGATCGAATACTAATGATCCGAAGTGGATAACAAAGGATCTGAAGAACCTTATAGGTAAAAAAAGAGAGTGTGGTACAAAGAGAATTAAGAATGGGGAAGTCTGTTTAGAACAGGAATTTGTACAACTGGTTAGAAATACTAAAAAAGAGATAAGGAAAGCAAAAAGAAACTATGAAGTTTGCATTAGTAGAGCAAGCAAAAACTAATCCTAAAGGGTTTTTCCAAATATACCGGACAAAGATTAGGGAAAGGATAGGTCCATTAAAAACTGACAGGTCAAATAACAGATAGTGATGAAGAGATGAGTAGTATTTTTAATAAATATTTTATATCTGTATTTACTAAAGAGGAACTTAACAATATGCCTTCAGCCGAACAAGTCTATGTGGGTGGAGATGAGGACAGGTTGAATAGTTTAGCAGTTACCAGGGAGGATGTTCTTAAACAAATAGTAAAACTCAAACCAAACAAATCCCCAGGGCCGGATAAAGTGTTTGCCAGGGTGCTTAAAGAATGCAAAGTGGAGCTTTGCGACCCACTGTCTACTATATTTAATAAATCAATAGAGTCAGGCAGAGTGCCTAGAGTTATGGAAAGTTGCCAATGTGATACCAGTTTTTAAGAAAGGAGATAGATCACTTGCGTCAAACTATCGACCAATTAGCCTAACGTCTATTGTGGGAAAGTTACTCGAATCTATAATTGCAAATAAAATTTGTCTTCATCTTGAAAAACATAAATTAATAATCGAGTCACAACATGGTTTTATAAATAGCCGTTCATGTTTAACAAATTTGTTATCTTTTTATTCTAGCATAGTTGAGGCAGTTGATAGTGGTAAGGATTGTGATGTTGTGTACCTTGACTTTAGCAAAGCTTTTGATACAGTGGCACATGAAAGACTGATTAAAAAGGTAGAGGCTCATGGTATTGGGGGTGCTATATTAAGCAGGATTAGGGCATGGCTATACCAAAGGAAACAGAGAGTTAGTATAAATGGAGTCAAGTCAAAGTGGGAAAATGTTGTAAGTGGAGTGCCTCAAGGCTCTGTCCTGGGACCTCTGTTGTTTATAATTTATATAAATGATTTAGATTCAGGTTTGATTAGCAACATTTGCAAATTTGCCGATGATACAAAAATCGGTATGGAAATTAAATCAGAAGAAGACTCACTATCACTTCAAGTTGATCTAAATAGGGTTTTGAAATGGTCAAAGGATTGGCAGATGCAGTTTAATGCTGATAAATGTAAAGTTCTGAGGCTAGGTAATGATGATAGAGTTACAAGATACGAGCTAGATGGTGTTGAGATTGCGAAGTCGGATTGCGAAAGGGATCTGGGAGTTATGATTAGTAAGAATTTAAAACAAAAGGATCAATGCATGAATGGTCGTAATAAGGCAAATAGGACACTCGGATTTATTAATCGAAGCGTTAGTAACAAGACACCTGGTGTGGTTCTTAAGCTATATCTTGCTCTGGTTAGGCCCCATTTAGATTATGCAGTTCAGTTTTGGTCGCCATATTATAGAATGGATATAAATTCATTTGAACGAGTCCAGCGTAGGATGACTAAATTAATTCCCCAAATTAGAAATTTTTCATATGAAGAAAGATTAACAAAGCTTAAGTTGCATTCACTGGAAAGGCGAAGAGTTAGGGGTGACATGATAGAGGTTTACAAGTGAATGAATGGACATAACGAAGGGGGATATTAATAGGATATTAAAAGTATCAACACAAGACAGAACATGAAACAATGGGTATAAATTGGAATGAGTTTAGATTTAGGAAAGACTTGGGTAAATACTGGTTCAGTAACACGGTTGTTGATTTGTGTAACTAATTGCCGCATAACGTGGTGGAGGTGGGGTCCCTTGATTGTTTCAAGCATGATGACATCACACGCCACCTAATGGACCCCATAGCAGCCAAAGTAAGTACAATTTCAAAATTCTATTGCTATACCCATATACAGGGAAGGGTTTTTGACATTTTCAGAACTAAAAAAAATTTTTTCCCGAGAATTTTTTTCTTGCACACTGGTGGGGGAGGGGGTGTCATATTTATAGGCCGCGCAGTTAAATGGGGAAATTTGTTTAAGACGAGTTTTGCACATAACGAGCTCGGTGCCAGAATGGATTAAACTCGTTAATAGAGGTGCCACTGTATAAACACTAATAATAATAATAATATAATGTGTGTATTGACCTAGTTGTTCTTGCAGGGGATGAGCTTTGCTCTTTCGCTCGCCTCTCAACTTTCCTAACTACTGTTCTAACTAATTTTCTTCCCTTTCCCGGCTCCACCCACACACAGCCTCTAGGAAGCAGACCATAGCAACTGTATAACTCCTAGGTACCTATTTACTGCTAAGTAACGGGGGCTTCAGGGTGAAAGAAACTCGGCCCAATTTTGTTTCTCACAGGCGCCGGGAATCGAACCCTGGGCCACAGGATTACGTGTCCAGCGTGCTATCCACACAGACACCGGCCCTCCTAGTTGTGTGCGTGTGTGTGTAATTACCTAAGTGTAGTTACAAGACGAGAGCTATGCTTGTGGTGTCCCGTCTACCCAGCACTCTTTGTCATATAACGCTTTCACGGTTTTGGCCTCCATTACCTTCTCACTTAAATTGTTCCAACCGTCTACCACTTTGTTTGCGAAAGTGAATTTTTTTTATATTTCTTCGGCATCTTTGTTTAGTTAGTTTAAATTTATGACCTCTTGTTCTTGAAGTTCCAGGTCTCAGGAAATCTTCCCTATCAATTTTATCAATTCCTGTTACTATTTTGTACATAGTAATCATATCACCTCTTTTTCTTCTGTCTTCTAGTTTTGGCATATTTAATGCCTCTAACCTCTCCTCGTAGCTCTTGCCCTTCAGTTTTGGGAGCAACTTAGTAGCATGTCTTTGCACCTTTTCCAGTTTGTTGTATACAGTCACACGCGGGTGCTGGTTTTCAACTTTTGGTGGGGTACTTGCCTAGTTGTGCTTGCTCTGATGCTATGCTTGAGCTCTAGCTCTTTGGTCCCGCCTTTCAACTGTTGGTCGACGGGTGTGCAGTTTCCTAGGCCTACTGGGCTCTATCTTCTCTACAATTGCATCTGTGTGTGGAGTCTGCCTCCACCACATTGCTTCATAGTGCATTTCGTTCCTACCTCCTCTGACATTGATAAGGTTCTTTTTAATGTCTGTGGCTCATTTGGGTACTCGGCTTCCTCCTGTGTACCTTTGTACGTGTACCCCCTTTGTTTACTCTCACTTCCCCGCTTGACAGGGTTGCATCGATGGCTCCTAACAAGGTTGTTGGGTGTTGTGTGGTTTGCCTGGACACCTTGCTTGTGTTTTCTGAGACTTTACTTTGTCAGTGTATCTTGTTCTTCGTTGTACTGTGGGGCACTGCCCAGCATTTCGGTGCTTTTTGTTGGTTTTTGACATCCTGGTCTTTTCCCTTTCTTTGTACACTCCATTGTTCCCCCGGTCCATGCTTTTGTGTCCTCCTTTCTTGCTTGGTCTCTCTTCTCTGGACACTTCTTCCTTGCCTATCTTTGGTGCCTGGCTGCACCCTGATATTCATGGTGTCCCTCTGTGTTTGTGCGACCTCCCACTCCACACTTTGTAGTTGGTCGTGTACATTGCATTCCTGGCTGCTACTTGGTCCGTATTTTGTTTTTTTCTATGCTTATTTCTGTTTTTTCCTCCTGTGCTACACATGGCTGTGTATCTGGGTCGGTACTTATTGGCTATACTGACGTTAGGTGCTGGGGTGGGCCTCTGTCCATGTTTAGTTCCCTGCTTTTGGACTACCCCAATGTTCGGTCTTGGTGCCGAGTTCCTTAATTTTTTCTTTATATTTCGCCTCCGGCCTGCTCTTGCTTTTCCAGTGCCGTCCGGGTCGTTGGCCCGGATGTTCTATTTTCTTTCTTCTCGTTTTGGTCCTTGAGTTGCTGCTTTGATGGTCAGGCCGGGGGACTTCCTTTGTTGTTCAGTTGTGGTTCTTCGCTGTTCCCTGCGAGTCCTCCGGGACGCCTCCGGGACACCTCCGGGACTCGCCCAGAAATTGGCGTTTCATTACATTCAAAGTCCCCCCCCTTCCTCTGTTTAAGACTGAAAATAAAGCTGATAACAAATGTTGTTTATATGTTGCTAACAAATAACAAATGTTACTCTGGTTTTGCTTTATCCAAGTTTTAGAAGATAATTATATGCATGCAAACTGAGGACTGTCTTTATTAACTTTAATATTTTATATTAAAATACAAATATTTGTTATTTATATTAATAATATTTTACCTATGCAATTGTTTTTCAAAGTGACTATTACATATACTGTATTGTGAAACCAACATCAATATTTTAGTCATTCTGCCTAGTTTCTTGTAATTATTTATTTTGCTACATTTTGTTTATAACAGAAGGAGACAGGTCCTATGTTGATCAACTTGAGTGAAGATCCACAACTTTCTGAGACACTTTCATACAGGCTTAAAAACGGTACCACTTCTTTGGGACATTCAAGCTGTGACCTAACCCTCCGTGGACTTCACGCAGACAATATTCATTGGTAAATATTACTATTCTCAGTACTGATAATGAAGCTCAAGATAATTTTTTATAAAAAAGTGTGTATTAACACAACTATAATGACCTAATTATAGCAATATAGAGCTATTCTCATGGCATCCGGTCCTCTTTATAAATTTTTATTGAGTTCAAACAAAACTTGATATTTTTAGCTCACAAAACTTTCTCCTGAAAGTTATTCTATCTCACAACTATGCTAATTACTGGAGAAATATTTACTGATATTATTTCTCCATAGGTGTTTTTGATCATGTACTTATGTCCTCCATTTTGATTTAGACAGGCAATGAGTCTTAACAACTTTCTCAAGCTGTCATTATTTTTGTGGTGGTCATGTTTCCATGGTTTCTTCTCTCTCTCTCACAGTTCAGAAAGATTCAGAAAATCTTACCTTTCTTAACCCTTAACATGCTAGGGGTATAATATCATTTCTTCCCCATAGGCGCATGTAATTTTGAAAAAAAAAAAATTTCTTCCTAACCTGTTAATTTGTGTTCACTGATCACGGGAAAAATAATAAAAAAATCGTAAGTGGCATATATTGCCCGCTATAGGGCGGGGAAGTCTGCCAAAAAATAGGCGCTGACTCAGCGTGCGTCCCAGGCGGTCTGTTGCTCGCCAGCTGTCAGGCCGGAGTTGCCACAAAGAAATAATTACCTAATTATTTCAATGTGTCTGATTGATTTTTCATAGTTTTTTTGCTGTAATATTATTCAATAGTGTGTAGTTTGATATATTTATATAATAAAATGAGTGAATCATTGCTGTACTCAAAAATATGGTGTGCATATTGTCGATTCAATTATGTTCATCAATCAGTGAACAAATACTTTGTCAGTTATTACACTATAAGCACAGATTATATACAAGTATCTGCATGTTTTGTTCACTATAACGAACCACTAAGTAGCTATTATGAGTCAAAAAGTAACGAGGAGTGACTGCCGTGTACCAGCCAGCCACTCCTGCCCTCCCTCAAGTCATCTGACTCACCCACATTCTCCTCCCACAATACTGTTTTTGCTATAATTCACTATATACAGACGTTATATATAAGTATCTACATGTTTTGTTCACCATATCTGTACATCTAAGCTTGTATGGTGAGTAAAGGCACAAAGACGTAGAACCTCACACAATCAGCTGATGGCTACCGCCCTCAAGGTCAGACGCACTAATATTTCTCCTCCAACAATACTGTGTGGTGTTATTACGCTATATACACACATTATATATTAATATCTACCTATTTTATTCACCATACTTGTACAAATAAACTGGTATGGTGCCCAAAGACCATCATGGTAACCAGTAGACAACACCGTCGTCTGCACGGTGGCGTCGTGCAGACGACGCCACTGCCCTCACCAAAATGGCGGCTCCCAACCTTCTCTTGCTGTTTATACCCCTCTATACACACGTTATATATAAGTATCTACATTTGTGTTCACCATAGCGAACCACTAAGCTGGTATGGTGAGTGCAGTCAATAAAAGGTGGCCACACACAGTCAGAAAACATCGCCACCACCCTCCCTCCCACAGCATTACTCCTCCCTCCATGGCGCACAGCACTAAATATCACCACAATCCTGCTATTATCAGAACCCTGGTCAGTTTTATCAGTCAGGGGTCTTCTGTAATATCATCATCGCTACATAATAGCATGAACAAGTATATTTTGGCATTTTTAGGAGATGCTGTGGTCACAAGCTGAACAGCAGTGCTGTTAGCTCATGCTTGCTGCGTCAGGCTTGGTTGTTCACTCAATACTGAGGCCAATAACACCCAGGAGTTTGGTCCACGATTTTTTTTTAAAATGGCGTCTGTTTACAAGAGCCCTGATGAAGGTGTGGTGAACCCCGTGTATCCGCCGGCCGTTTAAATCTTGCGTAGTACTCCAACACGTCATATGACGTGATGCGCAGTTGACTGGAACAACGTCCAACACGTCATATGACGTGATGCGCACTTTAATGGTTAACAAGTCAACTGTGAGTCTTAGAATACATTTTGTTGCATTCCTTTAAAAACACCAATTTAGGTACATTGCTGTATACTGTCTTATAATTTCGGTAGCGCTGTTTTTTATTAATATCTCGCTGTCCATGTACTTATATACTATACGGAGGTTGGCCTGCATTGCATGTTTCCATATATATAGTGGTGACATATGGCTTGTAACAGTCACTTCAGTGTTACTTTACAAATTCATAAGACACTTATTGCAGTGACTCTAGGTAATATGTTCACCCCTTTCATACTCCATTACATAAGATTTCTGGAGGGGCCAAATAGTGGCTCCCTGAAGCTGTCACTGAGATAGCTGGACACCTCTGAATCACATTAATTTTAGGAATCCTTAAGAATCTGTTGGAGATCAAAACCAGAACTTGGCCCACTCAGAGGTACAGGGAGCAGGAATTGTGTGATCTCCCACACCAAGGAAACAGCCATTAAGTAAGTGAAGCAAAACACAGCTGCATGGTTCGTAGAGAAACAAGAACTGAAGCAGCAAGCAACTCTGCAAACAAACCACTTGGTAGTCAGTTCATACCCTCCCAAGTTGCAGGTAAAACACAGCCAGGTGGCAGCACCACTGGGATCTGCTGGCTTCCATGTCAACACACCTCAGTCCTTTGGCTGATGTCTAACTGTAATTACCCAAGTGGCATTAGAGAACGAGAGCTATGCTTGTGGTGTCCACTTTTCCCAGTGCAGTAATGTCACATGATGCTTTGAAATTACTAATGGTTCTGATATCAACCATCTTCCACTCTGCTAAAGAAAATTTAATCATTTTTTGGGCATTTTTGTTTCCTTAATTTAAATCTTTGGCATTTTTAACACCAATAGCCTTGGCTATTGCCTCTTGGCTATTTGTGTTTTAGTTCCAGAAGCCATTTAGTAGAATGTTTTTGCACCTTTTCCAGTTCATTTATGAGCTGCTTAACATATGGGCACCATACAACCACTGCAAATTGCAATTTTTGATCTCACAAAGGTTGTGAATGATTTCTTTTATTATTTTGCTATTTGTGTATTTAAAAGCAAATCTGAAGTTGAAGAGGAGCATTGGCTCCTCACACAATATTCTTTATGTGGTCCTCGGGTGACAATTTTCTATCCAAGACTACCCTTTGATCTTTCCTTAACAGTTTTTTAAAGTCTTGTCATATAATTTGTATGTTGCGTGTGGCCTATTTTCTCCTATTCCATATTTCATAATATGGCATTTATTCGCATTATACATCATCCAAAAGGTGCTCCATACAAACATTTTCTCCAGGTCATCTTGCAGGGCTTGACAATCATCTAAGTTTCTTACATATCCTAGTAGCTTAGCATTTTCAGTGAACATGTTCATATAATCCTGTCTTCTGGTCGATCATTTATATAGATAATGAGCATTACTCTTGCTAGAACAGTAACCACAGTAACCTGTGGTACACAACTTGTAACATTTCTCCAGTCTGATACATTGCCTCTAATTACTGTACTACTTTTTTCTGTTGGTTAGAAAATTTGTCATCCATGTCAGAAGTGTTCCTGTCATCTCATGTATATTCTGATTTCCAGAATAACCTCTTGTGAATCTGTCAAAAACCTTTCTTTTCTGTGGAGAGCCCCTTCAGCTCCCCCAGAGCTATACCGGGCTGATGTGTATATATTAGACCGTGGCAACAGTCATTCGATGGAGTATTAGGTTTACCAGGGACCAGCGTCAGAACCTGGTCCCCTCAGATGAGGCATGAGGAGCAATGGCGTATAGACACCCCCATGTAATTGGAAGCAGTCTTTGTCTGCCATCTACCAGGTTAGGCACCCAGAAAGGTAGGAATTCCAAAACAAACTACAGCTGGGTAAAAATTGCAAACAGAACTCCCCAATAAAAAAAAAAAGTAAACGAGCATGACGTCACCACAGCCGCCGTGCCGCTGTCTGCGCAACTCTCCCCTCCCTGGGAAGGAAAGGGGGTCCCAGATCTCCCGCACCGGCTAACCAGTCCTGGTTCAAGAGGCTGTTGTGTTGGTGACATGTCGATTGACTCTGGCTCCATCCTTCTGAGCAGTGCTACATACCGGTGTTATTGTGTGTTGGAGGTATGCGAGCTAGGAGTAACACAATCACAATCACAAACACAAACACCCAGCCCCTGGGGGCTGGCTGGCCAAGTAGACAGAGCTTTAGACTCGTGGACCTAGGGGCCGGGGTTTGATCCCTGCACCCGGCGGAGACAGATGGGCAGAGTTTCCTTAACCCTGATGCGCCTGTTACCTAGCAGTAAATAGGTACCTGGGGGTTAGACAGCTGCAACGAGCTGCTTCCTGGGGGGGGGGGGGGGGAAGTGTGGAGGGGGAAAAAAAATTAGTAGTTAGTAACAGATGATTGATTGACAGTTGAGAGGCGGGCCGAAAGAGCAGAGCTCAACCCCCCACAAGCACAAATAGGTGAATACAAGAATTTTGGGGCTGCATGCACTTAGGGCCATCTTCCCTAGGTACCCTGTAAGTACTGCCCTTGCGGTTTAGGGTTAACTTCCATGAGCCTTACGGAACACTACCTCCGCATAGTTCTGTTGCTGATTGGTGATTGCCCGCACTTGGGGGTTCAGCTTGGGTGGTTCTTACTCCTGTTTGACCTTGGGTAGGATGCAGTATTGCCGCCAGCTGGGGGTGCGAGGGACTGCAGCTGTATGATATACACACAGCGACCATTTCTGTTCCTGTGGAAACGTGCTGTTGCGGGGTTTTTCTTTTTTGTTTTTGTTTTGTTTTGCCTGGTGGGGTCTGTCTGGTGTGGCTGTAGTACTACATGTACTAATATGATTTTGGTGGCCCTCTTCTTGGTGCTTGTGCTTACACATGTTGCAGGGGTTCAGCTCTTAGTTTGTTTACTTGGTAGCTCTGGGATAACCTGTGAGCAGTACCTCGCCTGGCCTTCTCTTAGTAGTCAGCCTAAGGGCCCTGGGAACCCCCATTGGATCTCATTGATCCGATGGAAGAGACCTCCGAGTCCCACCTCGTTTTGTGCGAGTTTGAAGGTGGCTCCGTCCCTTTGTCTCAGTGACACTCATTGTCTTTGCCTCTCCCATGCTGCCTGTTGGATCAGTGACACCTTTCACCTGGAGGCCTTGCGAGTGGTGTTCCTTGCTTGTACTGTACTACAGTTCACCCATTCCACTGATGTTGATATTCGGGTGCAGGCAGCTTCAGCATTGCATGCATGGTTTAGGTTGCTCTAACGAGCTAGGTTGGTTGCCTTTCCGGATGCCCCGCAGCTGTCCCCGCTTTGGTTATGGAGACTTGGACTTGAAGGTGTTAGTCGCCTCGACTTTGATTTCGTCCTCGCCCCCTTATCTTTTCTCTGCTGTGGTACAATCTTGTTCCCCCCCCCCCTCCTTCCCCCTTCTCCCAGCTCTCAAACATCTGATGGTTTCGGAGACAGGGCAGGGTTTGCCTGATGGCGAGACTCGGGCGGCTTCGAGGATTGCCCCTTCTTATCGGCGGAGGAGGCATTTGAGCCTGTTCCTCCTGCCGGAGCCTTTGGGCCACGCCAGCGGGCCCCCTCCATCCCGGCTTTTTCAGTGGACTCTCCAGAGGCAGAGGGTTTGGGGGACTGCTCGGCCCCGGGTCCTGACTTTGAGGTTACCGGGGCTGGGGAGGAGTTGGCTTGGGAACCCCTCCCCATTTGACTCCTCCTATGTGTTGGTACCCTTGGCACAGGGCTAGTTGTTATAGGGGGAGGGGTTTCCTATCCCCCCCTCCCTGTACAAGTTTGATATGAGTGCGACTCCTCCTCAGATTTGGTTTCGGGTTCCCCTTGGGTTCTTCGGTTCCCTCCTTCCAGAGGTTTTCGACTTCCTGCATCACTCCAAAGGTGGTGCAGGAGGCCCTCGAGGCTTACCTCTTGCGAGACACGGATTACGCTTTGGTGATGGATCCTTCTTCTTTTGAGTTTGGCCCCTCGTTTCCTTACTGGGTGCATTACAAGGTGCTGGAGTCTTCCTTGTTGGCAAACTGCCCTGTCTTTTCGTTGGGGATGTGGCATTCGTTTTGTCGAACTCGCGTGCTTGAATGACGGGAGTTGACTACGGTTGTTCAGGTTTAACGGCACGCGAAGGTGCTTTGACAGCTTCAGTGCCTCTGCATGCAAAGGGGTGTCTGCAGCTTTGGCAGCTTCGGAGTCTCTGTAGCTTCGTCAGCTTCGGTGTGTCTGTTCTTTGCTTCTCACTTCGCGTGCTGACAGGTGGTGCTCGTCCAGTCTTTGGAATCGGCTAGGGCCCTGGCTCTTATATTTTCGTCCCCTTTCTGGGGGGAGCCCCATCGGCTCCCCGGAGCTATACCAGGCTGATATGCTAATGTCACACTTTGGCATCAGTCATGTGTATGGAGTTCTAGAGCCTACCGGGGACCACGGCCAAAACCTGGCCCCCCTCAGAGAGGCAAGGGGATCAATGGCCTATAGAAACCCCAGTACGGTTGGAAGCATTCTATGTCTGCTATCGACCGGGTCAAGCATCCAGAAAGATAAGCATTCCAAAACAAACCCCTATTCTGGTTAAAATTGCTACCAAAAGCTGAACTAGTGGATAGAACTCCCCAACAGAAAATGAACAAACTAGTATGACATCATGCGTCACTGCGCCGCTGTCTGCTTAGCTTCCCCCTCCCCGAAGAGAAGAGGAAGGGGAAGCCCCAAACCTCTCACGCCGGCTATCCACCCATCAGTTCTTCGGCTGATGCTATAGGCACCGGTTGTGTGCTCCGGCTGCATTAGTTGTTTCATCACTGTACCTAGAGTGTGATGTCTGTCTTCTAGATGGTGTGTGAGCCGGGAGTGAGTCTCCAGTACTCGGGCTGCATGCGGCTAGGGTTCCCTTCCCTAGGTGCTCTGTAAGTTCTGCCCTTGGGGCTTGGGGTCACCTTCCACAAGTTCCTTGGGTTCTGCCCCTGCTAGGCCATTTACTGCTTGGTTTTCGGCCGCCCTTTGTGCGCTCGGGTGTTCTGTCTCCCTTGTTCGCCTTAGAGTAAAGGGCAGTTTTGCACTGGTGAGGTGCAGGGTGCTGCGCATCTTGTTTTCACCTATATGGCGACTGGCTTTGTTCTGCCTGGGTACGCTGTCCTCTTGCTGGGGTTTTATTTTTATTTTTGTTTATCTGCCTGGTGGGGGGTCTGCCTTTGTTCTTGCCCCCTGGGTCCCTTGTGTTCTGAGTATTATTCTGGTGGTTCCCCCTACTAGGTTCCCGTGAGTGTACACTTCCCGGGGGTTCAGTTCTTAGAAAGTTGTTTGGTAGCTTTGGGTGCCAGTTAGCAGTACCCTGCCTGGGATTACCTGAATGCGAGTCCTATTATAGTAAACGCTTGGGACCCTGGGAAACCCCTGGGGGGACGTGGAGCCGTTGGATGTGACCCCGGTGTTTCCTCCTTGCTTCCAGCGAGTTTGAGGGTTGCTCTCACCCCTTGTCTCAGGGTGACTCTGTTTTGCCTCCGTCAGCTGCCTGTGGGGTCGGTGACACCTTTGACCTGGAGTCCTGCGAGTTTTGTTGCTCGTCGTGACTCGGTTGCCCGGTTGTATGCTGACTAAGCGGGTGCAGGCAGCAGGGGCGTTGCACGTTGAGCTTTGGTGGTGGCAACGCTCTCGTTTGTTTGCTTCCTTGGAGCCCCGGGGCTGCCCCATTTTGGTTCGTGTTGGGACTTGGGGGTGTTGGTTGCTTCAGTTCCTTGCATGCCCCCTTGTCTTTTCCCTGGATCCCCCCCTTCCTACCTCCATCTGGTTCCTTATCGTCTGTGGGTTAGGGGTCGGGGCGGGGTTTGATGGTTTTGAGACTCGGATGGTCTCGGGGAATTCCCCCTTCCGGGGTAATGACGGGGGCATTCGAGCCTATTCCTCCAGCTGTGTTGTAAGAGTCTGCCAGTGGGCTCCCTTCCTTACTATTTTCACGACTGCCCTGGACTTCTGGTGCGGCCGGGGCTTTTGGGGGACGGCTTGGC
This sequence comes from Procambarus clarkii, assembly GCF_040958095.1. Classification (NCBI taxonomy): domain Eukaryota; kingdom Metazoa; phylum Arthropoda; class Malacostraca; order Decapoda; family Cambaridae; genus Procambarus; species Procambarus clarkii. The sequence continues at coordinate 10,878,187 of NC_091202.1, read as the reverse complement.
CCCGGGGCCTGTCATGTGGGTTCCCGGGGCTGGGGAGGGGCTGATTTGGGGGCCTAAGGCCCCATAGGACCCCATGTTTTTTTTCTATTCTCTAGGCGGGGCTTGCGGTTATGCCGAGTGGGGTTTTTTCCTCTCCCCTCACCGTACGAGTTGTTGGGTGTTGGTTCCTCCCCGGGCTCGGTTCCTTGTCCTTTGAGTCGGTTGGTTCCGTCCTGAAGGTGGGTGCTCTTCTCCGTTGCTCCCCCCTTTTTTCTTGGGACAGGGTATCTTCGTCATGTTTCCCCGTTATTGGGGTTCTACATGACTTTTGGTCTCGGGTGCGACTGTTCCTTTGTGTACCTTCGGGACTGGTGCTTGCTTCTGTGTTCTCGAGGGTTCAGGTAGGTTTTCACTACTTCTCGTATTATTGGAACATCTGTCGGCTCCTAGTCTGGGTTGCCGGATTGGGCTACTCGTGTCCTGGTTGGGTTCCCATTGGGCTCCTTGTCTTCGCTTCATTGGCCTGTTATGTTGTCGCTGCTTACTCTTTTGGCTCCTGTCCCATGTGATGGGTTGTTTTTTCTAATTTGCGGTTCCCTAGGGTTGCATTCTGTTTGGCTACTTTGCTTATGCAGTAGTCCTAGTTGGTGCCTTCCCACAGAGCGGGTTGTGCAGTTTGGCCAGCATGTCCTGCGCATGCGCCGTGGGTTTGTTTTGGTCTGGGCGGTGTAATTACCTAAGTGTAATTACCTAAGTGTAGTTACAGGATGAGAGCTACGCTCGTGGTGTCCCGTCTTCCCAGCACTCTTTGTCATATAACGCTTTGAAACTACTGACGGTCTTGGCCTCCACCACCTTCTCACTTAACTTGTTCCAACCGTCTACCACTCTATTTGCGAAGGTGAATTTTCTTATATTTCTTCGGCATCTGTGTTTAGCTAGTTTAAATCTATGACCTCTTGTTCTTGAAATTCCAGGTCTCAGGAAGTCTTCCCTGTCGATTATATCAATTCCTGTAACTATTTTGTATGTAGTGATCATATCACCTCTTTTTCTTCTGTCTTCTAGTTTTGGCATATTTAATGCTTCTAACCTCTCCTCGTAGCTCTTGCCCTTCAGTTCTGGGAGCCACTTAGTAGCATGTCTTTGCACCTTTTCCAGTTTGTTGATGTGCTTCTTAAGATATGGGCACCACACAACAGCTGCATATTCTAGCTTTGGCCTAACAAAAGTCATGAACAATTTCTTTAGTATATCGCCATCCATGTATTTAAATGCAATTCTGAAGTTAGAAAGCATAGCATAGGCTCCTTGCACAATATTCTTTATGTGGTCCTCAGGTGATAGTTTTCTATCTAGAACCACTCCTAGATCTCTTTCTTTATCAGAATTCTTTAAAGATTTCTCACATAATATATAGGTTGTGTGGGGTCTATGTTCTCCTATTCCACATTCCATAACATGACATTTATTAACATTAAATTCCATTTGCCAAGTGGTGCTCCATATACTTATTTTGTCCAGGTCTTCTTGAAGGGCATGACAGTCATCTAAATTTCTTATCCTTCCTATTATCTTAGCATCATCAGCAAACATGTTCATATAATTCTGTATACCAACTGGTAGATCATTTATGTACACAATAAACATCACTGGTGCAAGAACTGAACCCTGTGGTACTCCACTTGTGACATTTCTCCATTCTGATACATTGCCTCTGATTACTGCCCTCATTTTTCTATCAGTCAGAAAATTTTTCATCCATGATAGAAGCTTACCTGTCACCCCTCCAATATTTTCCAGTTTCCAGAACAACCTCTTATGTGGAACTCTGTCGAAAGCCTTTTTTAGGTCCAGATAGATGCAGTCAACCCAACCATCTCTTTCCTGTAATATCTCTGTGGCTCGATCATAGAAACTGAGTAAATTCGATACACAGGATCTTCCAGATCGAAAACCATACTGTCTGTCTGATATTATATCATTTCTCTCTAGGTGTTCTACCCATTTAGTTTTGATTAGTTTTTCCAATACTTTCACTATTACACTTGTCAATGATACAGGTCTATAATTGAGGGGGTCTTCCCTGCTGCCACTTTTGTAGATTGGAACTATGTTAGCCTGTTTCCACCCGTCTGCTACGATTCCTGTACACAGGGATGCCTGAAAGATCAGGTGAAGTGGAATGCTGAGCTCAGATGCACATTCTCTCAGAACCCATGGTGAAACGCCATCTGGGCCAGCTGCTTTGTTCTTACCGAGCTCCTTGAGCATTTTTTCCACTTCGTCTCTAGACACCTCTATGTGTTCTATGTTGTTCTCTGGAATTCTTATTGTATCTGGTTCCCTAAAGATTTCATTTTGTACAAACACACTTTGGAACTTTTCGTTTAGTGTTTCACACATTTCCTTTTCATCTTCCGTGAATCTATTTCCCATTTTCAACCTCTGAATATTATCCTTTACCTGCAATTTGTTGTTTATGAATTTATAGAATAGACCTGGTTCTGTTTTACATTTGTCCGCAATCCCTTTTTCAAAATTTCTTTCTGCCTCTCTCCTCACTGCCGTGTAGTTGTTTCTCGCATCTTTGTATCGCTGGTATGTTTGGGGGTTCGGCCTCTTCCTGTATTGATTCCATTTTTGTGTCTTTCGGTCTCTAGCCCTCTCGCAATTTCTATTGAACCAATCCTGTTTCCTAGTTCTGCATCTCTGTTTTGGTATAAATTTTTTTGTGCCTTTATCATATATTTCACAAAACTTGCCATACATCTCATTCACTTCCTTGCCTAGCATCAAGTCTGTCCAATTATACTCACTAAAAAAATTTCTAAGGTCACCATAATGTCCTCTCCTGAAGTCTGGTTTTCCAACTGCTTCAACCTCCTTATTTTCTTCCAGCTTATAACGCATTGCATACTTTATTCCCAAAAAGACATGGTCACTTTTACCCAAGGGAGGAAGGTACTGAATGTCAAATATCTCTTCCTCCTTCCTGGTAAATATCAAATCTAGCATGGAGGGAACGTCCCCTTCCCTCATCCTCGTAGCTTGTTTAACATGTTGATACAAGAATGTTTCCAGGATGAGGTCTACAAATTTACAGGTCCAAAAATCTTCTGTTTTAGCTTCATATGCTTCCCAGTCTATGGATTTCAAGTTGAAGTCACCGACTATCAACAGTCGTGATCTATCGTTATCCGCTCTCGCTATAATCTCTCTCATTATTGTTATAAGACCTTCACGTTTACTATCTAGCTCCTCCTTTGACCATGTGCTGCTTGGTGGTGGACTATATGCATTTATCATCATTAGTTTATCATCCTCATAGCAGATCTCTAGTGCTATTATGTCAACTTCTTGTGGATTGGCAGTCGTTATTTCCTTCACCTTTAGGTGTTCTTTTACCAGCACAGCAACGCCACCGCCTTTCCTAATTTTTCTGTCCCGTCTCCAAATTGAGTAGCCCCTCGGGAATATGACCTCATTTAAAATTACATCTTCAAGTTTTGTCTCCGTGAGTGCAACAATGTCTGGTGTCTGCAGCTGTATTACATCACTTAACTCCAGTATCTTCGATCTCACTCCATCTATGTTGGTGTATGCAATCTTCAGGAACTTGTTCCCCCTCTCCTTATTCTTCACTCCCCCTCTCTCTATTGATTTTGTTGGTTTGCCTTTATGTACCACTTTACTGGTTTGCCTACCCCTATCACTTTGTAGAAAAAAGAATTTATTTCTTCTTCATTCCTGCTCTCATTTAAATGTTTTGCCTCGGCGAGGTTCAGTTTCAGCTTCTCTCTATCTTCTTTTGAAAGATCTCGTCTTAATGACCACCCTTTCCCATCCTCATCCCTTTGCAATTTTCTAGCATTCCTTAGTACTTCTTCCATCTGTTTGGCACCGTTTAGGGTGATCCTCAAAGGTCGATCTTTCCCTTTTACGTACCTGCCTATTCTCCTGTAGTCGCACACATTCTCTCTGTTTGTAAGACCTTCCACGAGGCCAACAATTTTATCTACTACTTTAGCTTCTTCTACAGCTCTTTCTGACCTAGATGTTATCGCCTTTTCTTTGCAGCCAAAAATGATCAGGGACTTACTCCGATCAACTGTGTTTTGCACCAACTTCGGGTTAGATGCCAATTCTTTCCTCACTTCTAGCCTAATGTTTGTTTTATCTTGGTTGCTGCAGTGTTTGACTTCCTTTACTGCTTCTTCTATTTTTTCCTTCTCCTTGGCCACTTGTGCATAAGTGAGTTGCATATCTTTCTTGCACTGTTCTATTCCCTGTGTAACTTCCTCCATCTGTGCTGACAAAAGCTGTTTCTCCTGTTGAATTTCCTTGCCTAACCTATTGTAGTCATTTATGTTTAAATTTACTTTAACTTCTTCCAAAGCTATTTTTAAGAGTTTATTTTCTTCTTCCATGGCTTTGCAATTTGTTTCCAATTGATTCTTATCCTTGCGCAAGTCTTTCACTAAACCCTCAAGACATAAAACTTTGCTATTCAAATGGTCATTACTTTCTTTCAATTTACTAATTATTTCTACATGAGAGTTCACTATAGTATCTAAATTTGTGTTTCAGTGCTGGTGTTTTGCGCCCTTTTTTCTCGGGTGCTTTGCCTCTCGTTCTTCTCCCTTCGCCTCAGAACTGATGGGTGGATAGCCGTCGTGAGAGATCTGGGGCTCCCCCTTCCCCCTCCCGGGGAGGTGGGAGTTGCGCAGACAGCGGCGCGGTGACGTCATACTAGTTTGCTTGTTTTCTGTTGGGGAGTTCTGTGCACTAGTTTGGCTTTTGGTAGCAATTTTAACCAGAATAGGGGTTTGGTTTGGAATGCTTACCTTTCTGGATGCTTGACCCGGTCGATGGCAGACATAGAATACTATCTCCACTCGATCATCCGGACTATATAGGAAAGACCCCCAGCCGGATTATCACATTTTTCGGATAATGGTACTTTTTCACCTACGAGTCCAAAAGTGACAATTTCCAACTACTTTTATACTACAAACAACATAATTTGAATTGCCTTGCCACATATAATTATTAAATATTCAACAAGAAACCTCAACTTACCTTGTTGGTGTTCGTCTTCTTGATTGATGCCACACATCTTGAAGTTAAGAATTCTTAACAATTTACGTAACCTATACTAACACAAAACTAAAATTAACACTTAAAATTACTGTACAGTTCATTAAGCAAAGTTAGTTTTGACTGCCAGCTGCTGAAGCCTCACTGGTTGAAGGCATTTGGGTTGCCTGTGAGGCCTCGCTTGTTGAAGGCGCTTGCATGCACCTCACTTGTTGAAGCGTTTGCATGTCCTCACTTGTTGAAGGCGCTTGGCTTGCCTGTGACGCCTCACTTGTTAAAGGCGCTTGCTTGCGCCTCACTTGTTGAAGGCGCTTGGCTTGCCTGTGAAGCCTCACTTGTTGAAGGCATTTAGCTGCCTATGACGCCTCACTGGTTGAACAACACATAACTTGTCTTTAACCCTCAAACCGCTAGGGGCCCAAATGGAATTCACACCCACAGGCGCAACAAAAAAAAAAAAAAATCCAAAAAATTCTTTCGTCTTATAGAAGTGTTTATTTTTGTTCCCTGATCACGGAAAAAATAACAAAAAAATCGTAGGTGGTATATTTTAGCCGAAATAGGGTAGGGAAGTGTGGCAAAAAAGGGGCGTTGGCAGAGCCTTCGCCAGACGAGGTCTGCTTCGCCCGAGCTGTCAGACGGCAGTTGCCACAAATATATTATTACCTAATTATTTCAATGTCTCTGATTGACTTTTTCTTAATTTTTTTGCAGTAATATTATTCCATACAGTGAATTGTGGTATATTTATATTATAAAATGTGTGAACCATCGCTGTACTCAAAATTATGGTGTGCATATTAGTGATTCAATTATTATGTTCATAAAACAATAAACAAAGTTTTGCTGTTGTTACACTATATACACAGGTTATATATAAGTATTTGCATGTTTTGTACACCATAACGAACTACTAAGTTGGTCTTGAGTCAAAAAGCAACGAGGAGTGATCGCCAAACACCAGCGAGCCACTCACTGCCACTCCCTCCCTCAACACCACCTCACTCACCCTCATTCACCTCCCACAATACTCTTTCTGTATTTATTCACTATACACAGACGTTATATATACGTATTTACATGTTTTGTTCACCATAACTGTACATCTAAGCTTGTATGGTGAGTAAATGCCATAAGACGTAGCTACTCACACAGTCAGCTGATCGGCGGCCGCCCTCAAGGCCAGACGCACTAATATTTGTCCTCCAACAATATTGTTTGTGGTGTTATTACGCTATATACACACATTATATATAAGTATCTACCTGTTTTATTCACCATACCTGAACAAATAAGCTGGTATGGTGCCCAAAGACCATAGTGGCCATCAGTAAACACCATGCCAAGTCGTGCAGACGACGCTCCTCCCTCACCAAAATGGCGGCTCCCAACCTACTCCTCTCGCTGTTATCTCACACTGTATCCTGGTCAGTTTTATCACAGTCAGGGGGCTTCAGTAATACTATCACTGCTAAATAATAGCAGTATCATTTATATTATGGTATTTGTAGGCGATGCTGTGGTCACAAGCTGAACAGCGGTGCTGTGAGCTCGTGCTGCATGCGCCAGCCTTGGTGGCTTGCTCAATACTGACGCTGTAACACCCAAGAATGTTGGCCTGGATTTTTTTTCTAGGTGGCATCTGGCAACTATTGGTCGTGGCTGTACTATAGCTACCCCTATCCCAGGCGTGGCGTTTAAATTATAGCGCTAGACACGAAATCATATATAAATGATGTGCGCGGTTTCGGTTTTGTCACTGATATCATTTATATATGATATGCGCTGTTTGAGGGTTAATTGCTAGGACAACCTTCTTCCTCTTAACACCTCCAGAACGATTGATGCTGCTACCAGACATAGTCGTGGCCAAAAATGTTCAAAGTTACTATGAAAATAAAAAAGTTATTTAAAAAAATATTTCACTTAGGGCGCAGCACTGTGTATAACACGAGGGACGGACGCCATGGGTTGACCAGTGTTGGACGGGTCCACTTGGGGTGGGGCAGCTATAGCGCGTTATGTAGGCCGCCAGGAGAAAAAAACCTCAATATTTTTTAAGGAAACTTCAGCCTGTGCACATTACTTTTAGGAAACTTATTTATTTGTTATTACATAATTACTAGTACTTATTTCATTTGTTTTTGGCTATGATTAAGTGTTCTAAAATTAATGGTAATTCTTGTACCCAGGTGGTCCCTTCCGACGCACCCCTCCCACCCTCCCCACACCACACCCCACCCCCTCCTCCACCATGCGTCTAGAGCCACAGACAGGATTAATACGGTATGGCCGAATATTCATCCGGCCAAACCAGCTTTTATCCGGTTCCTGTGGCCATTTTGGCCGGATATTGTGATAACTTTATCCGATCACGATTTTGGCTGTATAAGGGCGTTTTCCGGATGTTTGAATCCCGGATAATCGCGGGGTTACAGTACTTCCAACCACACTGGGGTGTCTATAGGCCATTGCTCCCCTTGCCTCTTTGAGGGGGCCAGGTTCTGGCTGTGGTCCCCAGTAGGCCCTAGAACTCCATACACATGACTGATGCCAAAGTGTGACATTAGCATATCAGCCTGGTATAGCTCCGGGAAGCCTCTGGGTCTCACCCAGAAAATGGTGTTTCATTACATTCAACGCTGGTTTTTTGTCCGTTGCTGCTTGCAGAGTCTGCGGTGGTGCATTATCTGTAAGCGGCTTCGTCTAGTTGCCGGCCTATGTCAGACTTGTTGGTTCTCCACAGGGGGACTGAACGATCAGAACTATCTGTGAGGTCTGATCACTCTGAACGTCGGTCGGGCTCTCGTAGGGGTCGTCGGCCCTTTCGCAGGTCGCCCCGTTGACGGGGCATAGGGGGGACCATGTCGTAGCTCAGTTGATTAAGGCAGCATCTGGGATGCTCCCAGACGTCGGTTCGAATCCTCGTCACGGCCCTTGTGAATTTGTTCATAGGGGGGAAGCTCGCGCCGTTTGCTCTCGCCTGGTTCCACGATTCGTGAGCATTTCGGGTTGTTTCCTCCTGCCTGTGGTGGCATATGGTCGCTCCTCCTCCTTCAGAGGGATCGGGGCTGGCAGGGCAGGCCTCTTTCCCTGTGCTCTGTCGGTCATTCGGGAGTGGGATCACTTTGGTGTGGTCGAAACAACAACGTCCCTCAAGTGGGCTTCTTGCTTGTTTTCAGTTCCGAAATGGGACTGTGTGGATCTGCGATTCATACTGAACTTGTCTCATCTGAATCCCTGGGTTTTTGCCCCTTCTTTCAAATGACTACTCTGTCCCAGGTCTGGCTGCTTTTGGCGCCGGGTGTCTGGATGGTGTCTCTGGACCTCCGGGACACGTATTGGCACGTCCCGATTCATCCAGGGCTCGGGGGCTGGCTCGGTTTTGTTGTGGGGCCACAGGCTTGCCGCTTTCGTTGCCTTTCATTCGGTTCGAATCTGGCACCTCATGTGTTCAACCACCATACCCAAGTCGTGTTGACCCATTTGCGTCTGATAGGGTTTCGGGTTCTGGCTTTACTCGACAACTGGCTGGTGGTGATCCAAAAACAGTCTCCGCCTAAGACTGTTTTTGGAGGGCACCCAGGTCACATGTCGGCTGTGCGGGAGATTGAATTTCGCTGTGCTGGTTTACCCATCGGGTTGGATCTGGCTTTGGCAGCTGTTTTGGTTTCTTCGGGGATGTCCCTTCCGCCGCTCTTGCGATCGTTGGGTTCGAATCCCGGGAGCCTTGCGTTGGCTGCTGCGTCGCCTGCTTCCTCTGCGGGTTTTTTAGGGTTCTGTGCGTGGTGCCTCCCCAAGCCGTCTCTCGATGTGTTCATGGATGCCTCATCTCTCAGCTGGGATTTTGTGACCAGTGCTCACCAGGCTGGCCAAGGTCGGTGGGGTCCATCCTTCCATTGGGCTCACAGCACGGCGCGGAAATTTGCGGCGGGGTGGCATTCACTTCCGAGGATTCGTGTCGCTCATTGAGCAACGATCCGGCTCCATTCGGACTGCTCCCCCTGTGGTTCATTGCTTGAACTGTGGGGGATTGATGCAATCCTTCTCATTTTGAGGCTGGTCGCTTCGGGTGACTTGTCTGCTGAGTTCTCGGGGTTTGGCTCTCCTGGTGGCTCACGTTCAGGGAGTGTCAAACGTCCTATCGGACGGCCTGTCTCGGTTTATTCCCCTATCCATGGAATGGACGGTCAATGCTGACTCGTTCAGTTGGCTCTGCTGAACGTATGCCCAGAGGTGGATCTCTCTGCATCGATGTGGTTAAAGCATCTAACAGTGTATATGGTGCCCTTCCCAGATTGCGAAACCATTGGGGTCGATGCCTTTCGGCTGGACTGGTCAAGGTGGGGTTAGCTGTACCTCTTCCCACCGGTTCGGTGGTTGTTCCGGATGCTGGCTAGGTTGGAGACTTAACAGGGGGGAGAGTAGTCCTGTTAGCTCCTTGGTGGCTGGCCCAGCCCTGGTTTCAGCCACTTCTTGCTCAATGTCCGATCCCGAGGGTCTACCCACGGCTCTGCCTCTTTCAGCAGATCTGTCCGGTATATGGCTGGTTCAATTTTCTCCTTCACTCTTTGCGCCTTTTTTTTTATGCAGGTTTATCACCACTTGTATGGTGATCAGGTGGCTTCGAGGATTGTTTCCCACCCGCGAGTTTCGTCTCGACGGCAGTATGAAATTTCCTGGCGGTCCTTTCGGTATTTTTTATATCTTCGTAGGTAGTCTTCGATTTCTGATAGTTTTTTCCCTTTCTTTCTCTCTCTCTCTTGGTTGTTTCAGGACCGTCATCTTATGCAAAATACTGTCGCCTCGTATTGTGTGGCGCAAGCCGAGCCGCTGCAGCTTGCATTCGGGGTGGATGTTACTTCTGCTCCGTTCCGCAAGCTTTCTCGGGAGTTGTTTCACCTCTTGCTTGCTCATGCACCGTCTAAGCCGTCCTGGTTGTTGGGCCGGGTGCTCTCTTTCCTCTCTTCTCCTTGGTTTGTGGTGGCCTCCCTTGGGGAGCTTCATGCGCTCCTCCGCCACAGGGATTTCTGATCCTTTGGTCCTGGTGGTTGTTTCATTCGTTTGCAGCCGTCTCCTTCTTTTCTGGCGAAGAATGAGTCTGCTGCCTTCCGAAGGGGTCCTTGGGTTGTTGATGCTTGGTTGGTTTGGCCGAGGGTGCATCGCGTTTTGTGTCCGGTTGCGGCTCTTCGCCATTATGCCTACTCTTTGCATGCCACGGCCTCCATGGCAGGGGATGCACTTTGGGTGGACCCAGTTTCCCTTCTTCCCTGTTCCAGGGTGCGGGTCTTCCCAGGTCATTCGCAGGATTATTTGGTCCAGCCAGCCTGTAGTTTATCCCTGTGCCCACGATGTTTGTAAGTTCGCAGCTTTGGCTGCTGTTTTTGGTAATATTTTCTTGGCTGACATTTGGGCATGGGGCTTTTGGAGGTTAAACAGGGTCCTGGCTGCACAGTACCTCGTTAATGTTGCTGGCCCTTCTCGGGCGTGTGTATCCTTGGGTCGCAGGTTGCAGCCATCTGTCTTGACTTCGAGTTGAAGAGTGAGTGATGACCGCCTCCCTGGAGTCCCTTTTCTTCTTTGGTTGGGTAGCTCTGGGGAGCCGAAGGGGGGGCTCTACAGAAAACCAGCGTTGAATGTAATGAAACGCCATTTTTTAATGAGACCCAGAGGCTCCCCGGCATCCCTCTCTCCTTCCGGTTGGCATTTTTTTCGCGTTTCTGATGTTCAGCCTCTGAACTGGTGAGAATAGCCAGCTTCTGCTACACATAAGGGGCATAACTGGCAAACCCCTCACAGTGTTCAAGAGAGAACTGGATAAGCACCTCCAAAGGATACCTGATCAACCAGGCTGTGACTCATACGTCAGACTGCGAGCAGCTGCGTCCAACAGCCTGGTTGATCAGTCCGGCAACCAAGAGGTCTGGTCGACGACCGGGCCGCAGGGATGCTAAGCCCCGGAAGCACCTCAAGGTAACCTCAAGGTATGGAGATCTGGGACCCCCCCCCTCCCTGCCCTCCCGTCCCCATCCCGGGAAGGGGGGAATTGCGCAGACAGATGTGCGGCTGTTGTGGTGACGTCATGTTTATTTCCTTGTTTTTGATTGGGGAGTTCTGTTTGCTAGTTCGGCTTTCGGTTTGCATTTTTTGACCAGCAGTAGTTTGTTTTGGAATTCCTACCTTTCGGGGTGCCTGACCTAGTAGATGGCAGACAAAGACGGCTTCCAATTTCACGGGGGTATCTTAAGGCCATTGCTCCTCATGCCTCTCGAGGCAGGCCAGGTGCTGACTCTGGTCCCTAGTAGGCTTAGAACTGCTTTGATTGATTGTTGCCATAGTCTAATATACACACACCAGCCCGGTATAGCTCTGGGGAGCCTCCGGGTCTCACCCAGAAAGTGGCATTTCATTACATTTAATGCTGGTATTTTATTTCAGATTTTGAATGTTTAAGATTTATTCAAGAGAAAGTGTGTGAATGATTTAAATAATTACATGAACTGATGAAAGGTTTAACCCTTAACATGCTCGGGGTCTAATATCCTGCTATCCGCACAGGCGCATGTCATTTTGAAAAAAAAAAAATTTTTTTTTTTTTTTGCTAATCTGTTAAGTTCTGTTCACTGATCACGGGAAAAATAAAAAAAAAATTCTATTGTACTTACTTTTGTTGCAATAGAGCCGAGAAGCTCGGTGATGACGTCACAATCTGCATGTTCGCTCATGCAGTACACGCCCGGGAGGTGTTGCGCGCGGTCCTCAAACAGCCAGAGTTGCCACAAATATATTTTCGTGCTATTTATTTACAATGTCTAAGCGCATTTTATCTAATTTTTTTTCACTAATTGTGTTTCAAATACTGTTTGAACATATTTTGTATCAATAATTGTTGCATATTTGAGTATACACAGGCGCACACAAATGTTTTCAATTACGGCAATATAATATGTCATTACAGTCAATTATATTGTATGTTCTGCTTATATATGTATATATTTACACACACGCACACGCTATCTGCTTATATGTTTACATATTTACACACTCGCACACGCTATACACACTTTGAAGCACACTTAGAAGATTTCTAGACTGTGGTAGTCATTGAAGCAGTCGACAGCACATAATGGGATACCACACGTTTCACACCATGTTTGCACAAGCTTCCGTTTCTTGTCTCTACGTGTCGTTGTTTTACACACCAAGCAATCACGTTGGGCTATTGCACGCTTCACACCAGGTGGCAAATACTTAAGTTTGTGTGCTAGGAAGCCTTCAGTGTGAGCGAGGCGTGGAGTACCAGCATGCTGCAACAGTGGGTTTATGATGGGCCGCTGAATACCTGGGACATCTTTTGCAAACTTTCCTAATAACTGTATTGCAGCATCAAATACAAAGTCACGGAAAGTGGGCTTACGTCCAGTTCTCACAAGGTACATGTTGAAACAGTTCAGCATGCTCATGTCCACAAGATGGAAGAATACTTTTTTCGTCCACCTATATGTCTTCCGCACACACTCTGCAGTGCCAATCATCATGTCTGATTTATCAATCAACCGCATGTTGATATTATAGTCTAAAACACAGTCTGGCTTATATAGTGGTGCGTTTGTTTTATGGCTCACTTTCCCACTGTTCACCATTGTTCCATCATGAATTGTTGTCAACAAGTTCACCTCTCTTTTGTCTTTCCACCGAACTGACAGAATGTTATCACTTTTCCTTCTCTGACACTCACCAACTGCAATGTCGTTGTCAAACACAGGCATTTCCCTTCGTTGTGGCTTTACTGTACCAACCAATCCGGTTCTATTTTCTAGCAAGAACCGAGCTAGCAAGGGACTTGTATAGTAATTATCTGTGTATAAAATGTGTCCCTTGTTCATCCACGGAGCCATGATGGTCTTCACTACACTCCCCGAGAATCCATGTTCGTCGTTACCGGGAATGTCTACATCACTAGCCGAGTACAGAGTCATGTGTAACACGTATCCTGTCTCACAATCACAAAGAACAAAAAATTTCAGGCCAAATCGGTTTCGTTTTGAGGGAATGTACTGTTTGAATGGAACACGTCCCTTGAAAAGTATGAGAGATTCATCAACCACCAGCTTCTGTGCTGGTAAGTAAAAATCTCTGAATTTTCCAATAACATCGTTCATGTAGTGCCTCACTCGCCACAGTCTATCATCAGGTGTTCGGTCCTGAACACTTCCAAAATGTAGACACCTGAGGAGTATCTGAAACCTGTCTCGTGACATATATTTCCCGAATAAAGGTGTTGGTATTGTCTTGTCCTTGCTCCAATAGTCATTTATTGCATGTTTGTGACAGTGCTTCATCAACAGAGTGCCAAAAACACATACATTTCCGCCACTGTGGTATTTTTCCAACGCTGCAGTCGTGAAAATTCTGTGATTTCCCTCTCAATCAGGTAAGCAGCATGCAGGTTCGTTTGGTGTACAATGTATTCCATGAGTGGTTCATCATAGAATGCTGTAAAATATTCCATCTCAGCCATGTCCTCACCTTGATTAGGGAAAAGGTTTGTAATCCCTACATCTTTATCGTCAAAGTGAGGAATATTAGGAATAAAATCGTCACCATCACTCCACTCAAGTACACCAGGCGTCCTGCGAGATGCAGAGGAAAGACGGCGAGGAAGCGATGCATACCGGCGACCAGGAGCTGAATACCGTCTGTGAGAAGCACGGCGGCTACGTGCACGTGAGGTGGGTGCACGTGAGGTGGATGCACGTGAACACGAGGGTCTTGGTCCCTCATGTGGTGCCATGCGGTGGCGCTTGGCCGGGCGAGATGCTGCTGACGCGACAATTTCTCGCCCAGTTACACCACTGGTACCAGCCACAGGCTCAATAAAACTGTGATCTGAGTCACTAAACCCAGAAAAGGAGTCACCTCCCTCTGACTCGTCACCCTCAAACAGAAAATATCCACAGGAACTGTGAGGTCGTGGTAGAATTGGGGTAGAAAATGGGCGAGGAGGCATGGGAGAGCGTATAGGCCTCGCCATGGCATGGCAGTCATTCTCACTTTCACTGCTGCTGCTACTATCACCCAACAACTGTGTATAATCCTCATCGTTGTCTGAATCGTCAAACACACTTTCTTCACCTTCAGAGAATAATTCGTGGGCTATTTGCTCTGGGGTGAGGGACTGAGTGGTGCGTGCCCGTGAGGCGTTTGACCGTGCGCTCGCCATGGTGACTCTCGCTAAACTGAGGCCTCCCATGCCTTCGGATCGTGAGCGGGAATTTTTTTCAAAATGGCCGCTGTTTACTAGAGCCCCTGGGCAGCGTATGGGACCCCCAGCTACACCGCGGGCCATTCAAATCGTGCGCGGTACCCATACACTTCATATGAAGTGAAGCGCAGTTGACTGGTAAAACGATTTACACTTCATATGAAGTGATGCACACTTTAAGGGTTAATCATATAGCAAAAATCTATACAATTTGTAGGAAATGAATTAGTGTATACTGTACTTGCCTAATGTGTTTAATGTATTTTAAAGTCCATGTAATATGTATCAACAATTATTGCTACCAACTCGTATAAGTTTGTAATACAGTAATTTTATTTCAGTTCTATATTGAATGAAGATGGTAATCTGCAGCTACTTCCAAAGATGGACACAGATACATATATTAATGGCAAATTGGTTACGTCCCCTCAAAACGTAAGATATAGATATATCTGATTATGTATATATATTCTCAATATTACATTATTTAGCATATACAGTATTTGCATTGTAACCATTTAGTGGTTCGAAATGCAAACGCACCAAATGCAAAAGTGGTTGAAAATTTAGTGGTTCGAAATGCATGGTCATATTCACATTATGAATATGACCATGAAGTTCAGAAATAACTCATAAAATGAAAGCTAAGTGAATAACATGTAAATTTGAGAGGTGAAACTCACAAAAAACTACAATCTGATATAAAAAGTGTCATCCAGTGGGCAATAAGTAGTACTGGTTACAAGACTTCATTATCGTTATAGGAGGTGTGACCAAATCTAAGATCTTGAAATAATAATGTCAGAAGATCTAAAGTTTAGACAACACTACAAAGAAAACATAGGAACAGTCAGGAAATAGTCACCTCCCCTTTTTCACTTTTCCTCTCCTGTTTCCCAAAGATGTTATTGCACTGGTTGTTTTCTTTGGGGATATCTGGGGAAAGCCATGTCGGCTCCATGAAGCTATCACACTGATTAAGTGCCATTCTGCTTGGTGTCATCAGTCACATAGTTCTTTATGCCTATCGAGAACCACGAGCCAGAACCTGGTCCTCTTAGAGATTAGAGAGACAGGGAGCGAGGGCCTGTGAGCCCGTTGCATTTAAAAGTTAACATCTTTGTCAACTAGCACAAGTTAACGTCTTTGTCAACTAGCACAGTTAACGTCTTTGTCAACTAGCACAGTTAACGTCTTTGTCAACTAGCACAAGTTAACGTCTTTGTCAACTAGCACAAGTTAACGTCTTTGTCAACTAGCACAAGTTAACGTCTTTGTCAACTAGCACAAGTTAACGTCTTTGTCAACTAGCACAAGTTAATGTCTTTGTCAACTAGCACAAGTTAACGTCTTTGTCAACTAGCACAAGTTAACGTCTTTGTCAACTAGCACAAGTTAACGTCTTTGTCAACTAGCACAAGTTAACGTCTTTGTCAACTAGCACAAGTTAACGTCTTTGTCAACTAGCACAAGTTAACGTCCTTGTCAACTAGCACAAGTTAACGTCTTTGTCAACTAGCACAAGTTAACGTCTTTGTCAACAAGCACAAGTTAACGTCTTTGTCAACTAGCACAAGTTAACGTCTTTGTCAACTAGCACAAGTTAACGTCTTTGTCAACTAGCACAAGTTAACGTCTTTGTCAACTAGCACAAGTTAACGTCTTTGTCAACTAGCACAAGTTAACGTCTTTGTCAACTAGCACAAGTTAACGTCTTTGTCAACTAGCACAAGTTAACGTCTTTGTCAACTAGCACAAGTTAACGTCTTTGTCAACTAGCACAAGTTAACGTCTTTGTCAACTAGCACAAGTTAACGTCTTTGTCAACTAGCACAAGTTAACGTCTTTGTCAACTAGCACAAGTTAACGTCTTTGTCAACTAGCACAAGTTAACGTCTTTGTCAACTAGCACAAGTTAACGTCTTTGTCAACAAGCACAAGTTAACGTCTTTGTCAACTAGCACAAGTTAACGTCTTTGTCAACTAGCACAAGTTAACGTCTTTGTCAACTAGCACAAGTTAACGTCTTTGTCAACTAGCACAAGTTAACGTCTGTCAACTAGCACAAGTTAACGTCTGTCAACTAGCACAAGTTAACGTCTTTGTCAACTAGCACAAGTTAACGTCTGTCAACTAGCACAAGTTAACGTCTGTTAACTAGCATGCACACTTGAGCGGGCGGCTCACCCCTTCTTCTGAAGGGATGAGAAGAACGTTATGCTCTTCTCCGGCACCAGGAGTTTTGTTCTTTTGGTCCTGGTGGTCGTTTTATTAGGTTTCAGCCAAGTCTCTTTCTGGTGAAGGATGAATCAGCGGGCTTCCGAAGTGGTTTAGTGGTTGGTTCGGCTGGGATTGCATCATGTGCTGTATCTGATGGCGGCTTTATGCTGCTACCTTCAGGTCTTCAGTTTTGTTTCGGTGAACTTCTGGGTTGATCAGATTTCCCTGGTTCCCTGTACCAGGGCTCGTGTCGTCTGCAATGTCATTACCTCTAGTCAGCCTGCAGTCTCTCCTCATGCTCATGTTGTTCGGAAGTACCCTACTCTGTCGACAGTTTTTGGGTCGGTCTTGTTGCCTCGGTCTTGGATATCTGTCCAAGGATATTCAAGATATCTTGGATATCCTGAATATCGGTCTTGGGCCGATATTCAGGCACGAGACTTTTGTAGGTCTAACAAGGTTTTGGCTGCTGCATCACTGATAATTCCACATTTTTGTCCTTCTCTGTGGGTAGTTGGCTTCAGGGAGCCAATGGCAATCCCCCAGAAAACTAGCATTAAATGTAACAAAATGCCAGTTTTTGGGTGAGCCCCTGAGGCTTCCCTCCCCTAGGTCGGCGGCATATTTCATCATTCTGGAACTGGCCGGTGAAGGCCTTGATAACCTGGGCCAGCTACCTCCTTCCCTCCAACGGGAAAAGGGAAGGTGGCGTTAAGTAGTGGGTGCTAGTTTCACAAAGCTTTGGTTATCTGTTGTCATTGTTGGTGGGAGTTCGTTTACATTTTGGGGGCTACAATCTTGTTTTAAACCATGCAATTGTCTGTTTTGATTTGCCTGTCTTTCTGGGTGCTTTCCCTAGGTGATGGCAAAGATGATAACCTTCATGTAAAGTGATCATAGACCATTGCTCCCTGCGCCTTGCTGAGGGGATCAGGTTCTTGCTCTTGGTCCCCAGTAGGCATAATGAACTCATCGACTGATGGCACGAAGTAGTATGGCACTTAATTAGCATAACAGCTTTGGGGAGCCTCAGGGGCTCCCCCAGAAATTGGCATTTCATTACCTTCAACAATGGGTTTTTTCTTCACCTGGGATGTAGGGGCTACCTGCGGGCTGAGAGTTCAAACGAAATCCACAATGAAACGAATCAGCCTCGTCCAATATATATATATTGTAGTTCGTTCAAGCAAAGATACTCTGTACTTGTTGGATGTTTCCTTTAGCCAACCCCATACATGCTAATCCTTTTCAAGTCTTTTTCAATTAACTTTGCCCTATACATTTCAAAGTCCCAAAGGTCATTCCAAATTTAAGTCTTAATTATACACATTGTAATCAAGTAGGCTTCCTCTTCAAATTCCTGGGCCCCCATACATTTTTCACCATGAAAACCACTAATTCATCATTTAATTTCCTTACCTTGTCAAATAATAGGCAAATTAATAGTTGTAATGTGTGTTTTTTTATAAATTTACATGTTTACCAATTTACCATATTAAATAACAACAAATCATGTTCCTGAAGTGAAAGGAAATGTATTAAGTTCTGTGATATTAAGGCTGCATAGTTGTACAAGTATCTAAAATCAGATACAGTATTCATGATGAGCTTTGCCATAACTTTTATATTTTCATTATTCTGAATTTTAACACTTTGGTGTACCCAGTGCGCCACCCCTCAACTGTGCAATTTGGGTCCCAGCGTTTCACGGGAGCGCGTGTTAATTCTGAAAAGTGTATACTCTCTTCAACTTTGTCACCTCAATTCTCGTCCTACGAGATTAAATTTGGCATCATTGTGTTTGCAATAGAATTCTCTACAGCACTAAATGCATATAAACTCCAAAAGCCCGGCTAATTACCCGCAGCAAACAGAGAAAATGCGAATGAGTTACCCAGGAGTGAGCAAAAGCGATAAAATGTGTTCACTCTTTTCACTCTGGTCACCTCAATTTTTGTCCTAGGTCTTTCATTTTGGTATCACTGGGTTCGCAATAGAATTCTCTAGAAGATTATTAGCATATAAAATAAAAAACCTGGTCACGCTCCACCCGCCGACGAGTTGAAGACGGGCCACGCGTTAACCGCGAGTGAGCGCCCAGACGCCTTCCAGCTACACTCCCAATTCCTGCCCACAAATGTTTAGTATTTAGTACTTTAGTATATTTAGTATTATAGTTTAGTATTTTTTGTGTAGTAGCTGTACATCACATAAGCATTGTAGATAGCCATTTGCACAAAATAGAAGGTCATTTTCTTCGTCCATTTGTGAGTTTTCCTTATGAAGTGATAATATTTGATCATTTGGTCAAAGTGATTAACGCCTTTCATGTTTGTATTGTAGTCACAGATTACATTCGGCTTGTTGACAGTTACCAAACAGTCCCCCCAAAATTGGATTAAAACCTGATTTTTGGCAATTATTTTAGTGGACAACGCAGCATTGGGTCATGCCCGTGATTACCGACAGTAAACGGATGATGCAGCATTGCGTCATGCCCGGGCGAAAGTGTTAAATTAATAGTCAACTAGAGTTTAGTAATGCTTTTAGAAAGAGGCCACTGCTGCATAATATAATCATGTGGAAAGGTCAAGCTAACTATTGATGATTAACACTTCTTCTCCAGCTGCAACACAATGATCGGCTGGTGCTCGCTGGCATTTACTATTTCCGAGTGAGCAATCAAGTAAATAGTAAAAATTCCAGTCGGGAGACATCAAAGAAGATGGATTTCTACTTTACCAAAGAGGAACTATTAAAGGAGCAAGAAATAAGGTATGAATTACGTAACTTTACTTTAAACCTTGAGGCTATAGTGCGTGTGTAATTACCAAATTGTTCTTTACCCCTGCATTGTTCACCTATTACATGTGACAACTCCATGGTATGCACAACACGTTTGTATTTTTATTTACTTATTTTCTAGGGGGGTGGGGAGCCCCTTCGGCTTTGAGGAGCTATCCAGGCTGATATATATATTATTAGACTTTGGTCATTATGAATGGAGTTCTAGGCCTACTTGGGACCACGAGCCAGAACCTGGCCCCCTCAGAGAGGAATGAGGAGCAATGGCCTATAGGAGTGCACATGTTTGGAGCATTCTGTGTCTGCCATCGACTGGGCTGGGCACCCAGAAAGGTAAGCACCTCAAAACAAACCCCTAATCTTGTTAAAACAACAACTGAAAGCACTAAACAAGTGGACGGAACTCCCCAAATGAAAATGAGCAAGACGTCACACTTGCTGCGCTGCTTGTCTGTGCAGCTCCCCCCTTCCCCAGGAGGGAAAAGGGGAAGCCCCAGACCCCTCGCACTGGCTGGCCCCAGACCACCTGTTAGTTCTCATCTGATGTGTTTGAGGCTTGGTCATGTGGCTCCAGCTCTTGGTTCTCTCTCTATTGCGCTGTGCCTTGTGTCCTGTACTACACTTACGGTGGCGTGCGAGCTGGTAGTAGTATTAGCAGGTTGGACTGCATGTGCTTAGGGTTACCTTCCCTGAGTAAGTATCTCCTTTGGGGCTTGGGGTTATCTTCCATAAGTCACCTTGGGGTCTACCTCTGTTGGTCTTTTGCTGCTTGGTGAT